>NC_045428.1:61155640-61430640 GCF_902635505.1 Sarcophilus harrisii | reverse complement strand
AGAAATAGAGAAAGAAAATGAGAACTTTGCAAGAGGGTTTGGAAAAGAAAACAGAAATTATCTGAAGAAAACACATTAAAAATATACTTAGTGAAATGGAAAAAGCATATAACTCCTGAAAAATACATTTGACAAAATGGAAAAAAAAAACAACTCCTTGAAAAACAAAATTTGTGAAATGGAAAAAAAAATCCATAGAAGAAAACAATTAATTTAAAAATCAAATTGGGAAAATACAAACATAACTAAAAGAAGTAAATGAAGAAAATAATTCACTAAAAATCAGAACTGAACAAATGGAAATTAGTGACTCAATGAGATATCAGGAACCAGTCAAGCAAAACCAAAAAAAAAAAAAAATGAAAAAAATAGAAGAAAATGTAAAATGCCCTACCTGGGAAAACAACTGACCTGGAAAATGACCTGGAAATGTAAATATACACACACACACACACACATTAATGTATATTTATATATTACATAATATACTTTTATTTCATTAAAGTTTTATTAAATGTTATGACCTATGCTTTGCCTGAAAATATATGTTTATTAATTTAGCAAAAAGAATAAAATGACAAGCACAACCACAACCACAATCACCCTAGGTTTTTTCCTTTTAGAAACTGATTTTACTTTTTTAGTATCTTTCAATATTATGTGAATTTCAAGTGGAACTGTTAAGATTTTGCTTCCTTTATTCCTTAAAATTTTCTAGCCTTGACATACATGTCTCTGAATTGTTCTCTTGCATGGGACTTTCTTGTGAATTTGCTTTTACTCCATGCATTTTTTTTCCAGATGCTGATTATTTGTTCCATCATGCTGAATGCATTATAGGGTATTTGCAGAGCTCATCATCATTTTCGTGCAGTCTGATGACAGAAAACTACAGAGAAAAAGTGTAATGATATACACTGGCCCAGTTATAATTGTATGTGAAAGGAACACCTCAATTCTTTGACCTTACCAGGATGCTACAAGTTCTATCTGTTCTTTGTTTCCTAAGGTTAGTAATAAACTTTTCAGAGGATTTAAAATAATGTAATGCAATAGAAAATATAATGGAAAAATGGAGATCCTAGTAATCAAAAGATCAAAGATCTAGAAAGATTAAGTATCTTGGCTAAGATCATGCAGATGAGTGCCAAAGAAATGTTAAAGTGATGAGATAATGGAAGACATAATAATAATAATTTTAATATAGAAAAAATTCTAGAGTTAGTAGAGAGTCCATGCATTTTATTGGGTAGGGATTACATTGTTAGATCTCTTTAGGAAGATTGTTTTGACAACTATGTGAAAGATGGATGAGAAAGAACACTTGAGTCATTGAGACCAAGTCAGAAACAAGTCAGACTCCTAAGGAGAAACAATGAGGGCCATAATTATGATTGTCCTAAGCAAGTAGAGAGAAGAGAAGAAATGGGAGAGGCATGATTAAAGTAGAAACAACAAGATGTAACAGCTGGGTAGAAATGTAAGTTCAAGGAGATTGTGGAGTAGAAAATGGTATTGAGTTTGCAAACGTGCAGAACTGCAAAGATGGTATACTATATAATAGCAAATAGAAAATTGAAATTTGACACAATGGATGATAGAAAATCAGCACAAGTTTGCTTTATGGAAGTACACCTTAAACTGTTTAAGCAATCCCACAAATCCTCTTCATATGTTAAATGTCTGAGAGATACAGCAACATCATTTAGAATTCTGGACAGGTAGCAGCTAGGCTTCTGGAAAAAAGTCCCACTATGTAAAGTTCCATTATGTTGTTATAAATTTCCAGTTTAATACATAAATCTCATTTCAGTCTCCTAGCCATTTATCATTTATTATTATTATACAACTCCATATTTAATACATGGCTTCTTTTTTTCATGTGGTAAAATGAGAAGAAAACTAAGCTTGATGCATGCAACCAAAATTCTCTTTCTGCTCCTTACTGCCTAGGTCAGCATGGCCAAATCATATTATTTCTTTTAACCTCACTTTTCTAAACTGAGGAATTAGATACTCTAACCTTCCAGGAATTTTATAGGTTTGGAGCTAAAACATGATGTACTGATGCTATGATTCCTTTGAGCCCCGCAATCTGATAAAGAGAAAACAACTTTGTATCCCTCCATGAAGTAGCATTTTCAGATCATCTAAGACTGATCTAATGCAGTGCTTTTTACAAAGAAAGATGCAAGATAATGAAATTTTTATATGTTAAAATGGATAAATCAGAAAGTTTTCTTTTACAAACATGATAAAGAATGTTGATGAACAAGGTGCAATCCATTTAAATGTAATAGAAAGGCATGAGATTGTTCTAGCTTAGTGTTCTGGTGGATGATCATCTGTCAGAAATATTCTCTAGCAGGCTCCTGCCGAACTATGAGAATTGAAATAGATGATGCCCAAAGTCACTCCTAACTCTCAGATTACATGATTCTATGAACTAATTAAATGTCATATATGAAGCAGTCATGGAAGAAGGGAAAATATAATGGCTTCTCTCTCACAGATGTTTTCAGGAAATAGAATGGTTTGGTGATGACAGTTTTTGCAATAAGGCATTCCACTGAGAAGTTTTTTTCCTATAACTTTCAGGGGATTGGAGACTTTTCTTTTTAGCATCCATATGTTCTAATTTCCCCATCCAGAAAATAAGATTTAAAATGTTGGCTACTTTCCTGCTAGAAAATTATGAAGGGAATAGTAGGTTAATAACTATAAAAAAACTTATTGTCAGAGAGATGCTATATAAGGAGAAAAATGAATAATGACTTAGGAAATGACAGGCTTCCTTTGAGAGTTAAACAATTAAACTCTCTGTATTTAATATCATCAAGTTACATAAAGCTGGGATACTGGAATATATTGTAAAATTGTAAAACTTCAAAATAAAACTATTTAAGGGTGGATACTTAATGCCTTCAATTTCTTAATATATCACATTTAACAAAGATGATGATTTTGTTATGATATGATTGATACAGACACATGCCAGTTCAACAAACATATATTAAGATCTAATATAAATATAAAGGCTCTGAAGACACAATGGGAAAAAAAATAATCAGTCATTTACTTCTGGTATCTTACATATTTTCTGGAAGGGTAGAAGGGATACAGTTTATGCTTTGGTAAGTAAATATGAAGTGAAATCAAGAAAAATGTAGCAAGAACTGGAGAGCTATAATTGTGAGACAAACCGGGGATACTACAAAGCAGAAAAGAGAAGATACAAAAGGACTTCCTTTCTAAAAGCACTAGTGTAAAATGGAGTATCCCTACAAGAAGCAGCTAATGAGCTGTTTGACTGTGATAAGGGTACATAAAAAAAGAGAAACATGACACTAGAAGGAAAAAGTAAGCCTAAAAGCAAGCTGCCATTTTTTCTTTTTTTCCATAGATTAAAGTATGTCTTTATGAACCCCTAAATTACAGACTCCTTATCAATAAAATAGATTAGGTTCACAGGACAAAATAGTCAATAACTATAGTAATCTAGTGTTTGACAAATCCAAAGATCCCAGCTTTTTAAATAAGAACTCACTATTTGACAAGAACTGCTAGTAAAATTGGAAATTAGTTTGGCATTGACTAACACCATATACCAAGATAATGGGTTCGAAATAAGTTCATGATTTAGATATAAAGAGTGATATTATAAGCAAATTAGAAGAACAAAGGATACTTTACCTCTCAGAGCTGTGGAGAAGGAAAGAATTTGTGGCCAAAAAAGAAGTAGAGTTCATTATTTTACACAAAATATATAATTTTGATTATATAAAGTTTTTGTACAAATAAAATCAATGCAGACAAGATTAGAAGGGAAGTCATAAACTGAGGAAAAAAAAAAAACATACATTCAAAGTTTCTGATAAAGGCCTCATTTCTAAAATATATAGAGAATTGACTCAAATTTATAAAAATTCAAATCATTCTCCAACTGATAAATGGTCAAAGGATATGAACAGACAAGTTTCAGGTGTATAAATTGAAACTATTTGTAGCCACATGAAAAGGTACATTAAATCAGTATTGATCAGAGAAATGCAAATTAAGACAACTCTGAGGTACTACTACATACCTCTCAGACTGACTAAGATGACAGGAAAAGATAATGATGAATATTGGAGAGGATGTGGGAAAACTGGTAAAGTTTGTTGGTAAAGTTGTAAACGAATCCAACCATTTTGGGGAGCAATTTGGAACTATGCCCAAAGGACTATCAAAATATGCATATTCTTTGATTTAGCAATGTTTGGCCTGGGCTTTTATCCCAAATAGATCATAAAGGAAGGAAAGAGACCCACATATGCAAAAATATTTGTGGCAACCCTTTTTTGTAGTGGCTAGAAACTGGAAACTGAATGGATGCCTATCCAATGGAGAATGGCCAAATCAATTATGGTATATCAATGTTATGGAGTATTATTGTTCCATAAGAAATGATCATCAGGATGATTTCAGAGACACCTGGAGAGACTACATGAACTGCTGCTAAGTGAAAATAAGCAGAACCAGGAGACCATTATACAAGGCAACAACAAAATTATACAATGATCAATTCTGATGGACATGGCTCTTTTCAACAATGAAATGATTGAGGCCAGTTCCAATGATCTTGTGATGAAGAAGAGAGGACTGTGGGAAGTGAGGATGGATCACAACATAGCATTTTCAGAGTTTTTGTTGTTGTTTGCTTGCATTTTGTTTTGTTTCTCATTCTTTTTCTTTTTTGATCTGATTTTTCTTGTGTAGCAAAATATTGTATAAATATGTATAAATAAAAAATAAAGATATATTTCCACCCCAAAAAACAAAACAGAATAAACAACAACAACAGCAAAAACAACAGACTGCAAGCCTTTGCAGACTGAAAGAGACTAAAATATCTCACAGACCTCAACTCTTCAAGACCAGAGGCAGTAATGAAGACTAGATAACAGTAACTTGATGAAGCGGCCCGTTTCTTTGTTTTGTTTTGTTGGTCTTTATTTCCCATTTCTTCTATCTGTTAACATCACTAGTCCCACTCTACCATTTTCAAGATCCAATTTTCCTCACATTTTCTTACAGTCAATAAACCTCACTTATTGGGGGATGTTTGCACTCTAGTTCTCATTTTTATTTTTTTAATAGTAAATTTATTTATTTTTAAAACTCATTGCTTTGTGAATCATGTTGGGAGAAAAAATCAGAACAAAAGGGAAAAATCATGGGAGAGAATAAAATTAAATTTTAATTAAAAAAAAAGCAGGAAAAAATGATGCGGACATATATATTCAGTCTCCTTAGTTCTTTTTCTGAAAGCAAAATGGTATTTTTTGTCCAAAGTCTATTGGGTTAGCTTTGGACAACTAAATCACTGAAAAGAACTCAGTGTTTCGTGGTTGATCATTGCACCTTCTTGCTGCTATTGTATACAATTTATTCCTGGTTCTTCTTGTTTCATTCAGCAGCAATTCATGTAAATCTTTCTAGACCATTCTAAAATCAGCATATTTGTCACTTTTTAATAGAAAAATAATATTCCATTACCTTCATATACAACAACTTGCTCATCCATTACCCTAATTGATGGGCATCTATTCCATTTTCCAATTCTTTGCTACTACAAGCAGAGCTGCTACAAACAATATAGCATATTTGGGTCCTTTTCCCTCCTTTGTGATTTCCTTAGGATAGAAACCTAGTGATGGCATTGCTGGTTCAAAAACTATGTCCACTTTGATAGCCCTTTGGGCATAGTTACAAATTGGTATCCAAAATGGTTGGATCATTTCACAGCTCCACCAACAATGCATCAATGTTGCAGTTTTTTCACATTCCCTCCAACATTTATCTTATTTTTTCCTATCATATTAGCCAATCTGAGAGGTATGAGGTGGTACTTCAGAGCTGTTTTAATTTATATTTCTCTAATCAAATTGTTAGTTAGGGCATTTTTCATATAACTAAGATGCCTTTAATTTCATCATTTGAAAATTCTCTGTTCATATCCTTTGACCATTTATAAATTGGAGAATACCTTGTATTGTTATGTATTTCACATAGTTCTTTGCATAATTTAGAAATAAAACCTTTATCAGAAACATTGGCTGTAAAGATTTTTCCTGATTTTGTACTTTTCTTTTAATCTTGTTTCTGTAATTTTGTTTGTGCAAAAACCTTTTAGTTTAATTTATTCAAAGTTGTCCATTTTGCCTTTCATTACTTACCATTCATTAGTTATTTGGTCAAAAATTCTTTCCTTCTTCAAAGATCTGATAGATAAATTATCCCTTGTTCTCCTAATTTGCTTATGGTATACTCCTTTATGCCTAAATAATGAACCCATTTGACCTTATTTTGGTATGGAGTGTGAGATGTAGATCTATGCCAAAGTTCAGATATGTTATTTTCCAGTTTTCCCAGCAATTTTTGTCAAATAGTGAGTTCTTATTCTAGAAGCTGGAGTTTGGGGATTTATCAAATAGAAGATCATTATAGGCCTTGATTATTGTATCATATATAGCTAATAAATTCACTGACCCACTAGTCTATTTTTTTTTTTTTTTTGTGCAGTACCAAAAGGTTTTAATGACTGCTGCTCTATAATATTGTTTTAGATTTGGTCTGGCTGAGCCACTATCCTTTGTATTTTTTTAAAAAAACTAATTCCCATGATATTCTTGACCTTTTGTTCTTCCAGATGAATTTTATTATTATTTTTTCTAGTTCTATAAAATATTTTTTGGCAATTTGATTTGTATGGCCAGGAATGATTAGACCAATGTCGGCAAAATTGTCATTTTCATTTTAATAGCTCAGACTACCCATGAGCAATTGATATTTTCCCAATTAATTAGATCTGAATTTATTTGTGTAAAAATGTTTTATAATTGTGTTCTTATAGTTCTTGGATTTATCTTGGCAGGTTGAACCCTAAGTATTTTATTTTATCTATCGTAATTTTAAATAGAATTTTTCTTTCTAACTTTTGTTGAGGAGCTTTGTCAGTAATATACAGAAATGTAGCTGAATTGTGTGGGTTTATTTTATATCCTACAAATTTGCTGAAGCTGTGAATAGATTTCAGTAGGTTTTTGGATGGTTTTCTAGAATTATCTAAGTATATCATCAAATCATCTGCAAAGAGTGATCATTCTATTTCCTTGTTGCCTATTCTAATTCCTTTAATTTATTTTTCTTTTCTTATAGTTAAAGTCAATATTCTGTACAATGCTGAATAATAGTGGTGATAAAGGGCATACTTGTTTCACCTCTGATCTTATTGGAAATATACCCATCTTCTTTTCATTGCAGATAATGCTTGCTGTTGGTTTTAGATAGATATTATTTATTGTTTAATGGAAAATTCCCTTTATTACTATGTTCTTTAGTGTTTTGAATAGAAATGGATGTTATATTTGTCAAAAGATTTTTCTGCATAGATTGAGGTTATCTTATGATTTCTATTGGTTTTATCATTGATAGGGCTGATTATGGTAATAGTTTTCCTGAAATTGAAACAGCCGTATATTACTGGTATAAAAGCTTCTTGGTCATAGTGTATCATCCTGCTGATAAATTGCTATAATCTCTTTGCTAATATTTTAAGATTTTTGCAACTTTAATTTGATCCCTCAATGTCTCTACTGGGCTTGTATCCTAAAGAGATTATAAAGTGGGGGAAAAAGACCCACATGTGCAAAAATGCTTATGGCAATCCTTTTTGTAGTGGAAACTGGAAACTGAATGGATGCCCATCAGTTGGAGAATGGCTGAATAAGTTATGATATATGAATGTTATGGAACATTATTATTCTATAAGAAATGGTCAGCAGGATGATTTCAGAGATGTCTGGAGAGAGTTATATGAACTGATGTTAAGTGAAGTGAGCAGAAGCAGGAGAGCATTATACACAGCTACAGCAAGATTATATGATGATCCATTCTGATGGATGTGACTCTTCAACAATTGAATAATTGAAGCCAGTTCCAATGGTCTTGAGATGAAGAGAGCCATCTGCATCCAAAGAGAAGACTGTGGGAACTGAGAGTGGATCACAACATAGTATCTTCATTCTTTTTGTTGTTGTTTGGTTATATTTTATTTTCTTTCTCTTTTTTTTTCCTTTTTGATCTGATTTTCTTCTGCAGCATGATAATTATAGAAATATGTTTGGAAGAATGATACATGCTTAACATAAATTAGATTACTTACCATCTAGGAGAGGAGTTGGAGGGAAGGAAGAGGAAAATTTGGAACAAGATTTTTCAAGGATGAATGTTGAAACTTATCTATGAATATGTTTTGAAAATGAAAAGCTATAATAATTAAAAAAAAAAGATTTTTGCATCAATATTAATTAGAGAATTTTCTTTCTCTGATTTGGCTCTTCCTAGTTTAGGCATTAATACCATTTTTTTGTGTCATAGAAGGAATTTGGCAAGACTCCTTCTTTACCTATTTTTCCAAATAGTTTACATAATATCAGGATTAATTGTTCTTTAAATGTTTGATAGAATTCACTTGAGAATCCATCTGGCCTTGAAGATTTTTTTCTTAAGGAGTTTATTAATGACTTGTTCAATTTCCTTTTTCTAAAATGAGACTATTTAAGTAATTTATTTCCTCTTCTGTTCTGGGCAATTTATAGTTTTGTAAATATTTATCATTTTGACTAGAATGTCAGAATTGCTTCCATGTAGCTGGACAAAATATTTCCTAATTATTGCTTTAATTTCTTTATTATTAATGGTAACTTCACCCTTTTCATTTCTGATGCTGGTGATTTGGTTTTTTCTTTCCTTTTTCTAATCAAATTAAGAGGCTTATCTATTTTATTGTTTTTTTTTTCATAAAACCAAGTCTTACTTTCATTTATTAGTTCAATAGTTTTCTTAGTTTCAATTTTATTTATATTTCCTTTGTGTTTCAGAATTTCTAATTTGGAATTTAATTGAAGCTTATTAAATTGTTCTTTTTTTTAGGTTTTTTTTTAGATGCGTTCCTAATTCTTTGATCTCCTTTTTTTCCTGTTTTATTGATGTAGTTATTTAGAGATATAAAATTTACCCTGAGAACTGTTTTGGCTACATCTGATAGATTTTGGTATATTGTCTCATTATTGTCATTCTCTTGGATGAAATTCTGGATTGTTTCTGTGATTTATTTGACCAACTCATCTTTAGAATTTGATTGGTTAATTTCTAATTGGTTTTGAGTATATCTTTCCTTGACCCCTTTTTAATATAATTTTTATTTCATTGTGGTCTGAAAAGGAAGCATTTACACTTTCAATATTTCATTGTGAGATTTTTATGCTCTAATACATGGACAATTTTTGTGTAGTTTCTAAGTACTGCCTAGAAATAGTTATATTTATTTCTGTCCCTATTCAATTTTTTCCAGAGGTCTATCATATCTAGGTTTTCTAAGATTCTATTAACCTCACTAGTTTATTTTTTGGTTTATTTTGTGGTTAGGTTTGTCTGATTCTAAGAAAGCATGGGAGAGATTCCACAACTAGTGTAGTTTTACTATATATTTCTTCCTATTGTAGGCTTAAAATCTTGCCTAGAAATGTGGATGTCCTACCACTTAGTGCATACATATTTATTATCCTTAATACTTCCTTGTTTACAGTATCCTTTATCAAGATGTACTTTCCTTCCTTATTTCTTTTAATATGATCTATTTTTATTTTTGTTTTATCTGAATTCAGATTTGCTTCCCCTGGTTTTTTTTTTTTTTTTTTTTTTAGTTCAGCTGAAGCATAGTAAATTCAGTTCCAGCCTTTTGCCTTGGCTCTATATGTGTGTCTCTCTGTATTAAATATGATTTTTTTGTAATCATATTGTAGGATTCTATTTTTAATGTATTCTGCTATTGCTTCCATTTTATGGAAGCAGTCATCCCATTCACATTACCAGTGATGATTACCTGCTCTGTATTTCCATCCATCCTATGTTTTCCCCTGCATATACTTTTGTTCTCTCTTTCCACCCTGTCCTTAGTCATCTTTTTTTACCCAACCCATCCACTAGCTTATCTCTTCTTTTCTTTTTTTTTCAATTTTAATTACATTCTATTCCAATTCTCATACAGTTATATTCCAATTGAATTTGGATAAAATTCTAATTCATAGTATCAGAAAAGCATTCAGAATCATGGAATCATGTATTTAGTGCCAGGAGGAACCTTAGAGACTGTCTTGTGCAGTCTTCTCATTTTATAGCAGCAAAGCTACAATTCAACCCTAGATCTTCTGACTCCCAATTCAAAGATCTTAATTTTCTCTTTTTTTTTTTTTTTTTTGAATTTTGAATTTAAATACCAGATAAGAAAAGGCAGTGGGAGGAGGGGAAGAGGGGGAGAGAGGGAAATTGCCATGTACATATTAGAACATAAGATAGAATTCAAAACACAAAGCAACAAATTTCCATTTCAAAAGAACCTGTGTAATAAATACCCTACATTATTTCCAGAGCTATCCATTTTTTATTTGCTTCCTTGTAAATTTTCTCATTTTAAACTTTTTTTTATTATTATAGTTTTTTATTTACAAAACACATGCATGGGTGATTTTTCAACACTGACCCTTGCAAAACCTTCTGTTCCAAATTTTCCCCTACTTCCCCCCACCCTCTCCCTTATATAGCAGATAGTCCAATGCATGTTAAATATATCAAAATATATGTTAAATCCAATATATGTATACATATGTATATAGATATCTTGTTGCACAAGAAAACTTGGATCAAGAAAGAAAAAAAAAAACCTGAGAAGGAGAACAAAAATGCAAGCAAACAATAACAGAAAGAGTAGAAATGCCATGTTATGGTCCACACTCATTTCCCATATTGCTCTCTCTCTCTGGGTGTGGCTGATTCTCTTCTTTACTGAATAATTGAAACTGGTTTGAATCATCTCATTGTTGAAGAGAGCCATATCCATCAGAGTTGATCATTATATTATTGCTATGTATAATGATCTCCTGGTTCTGCTTATTTCACTTAGCATTAATTCATGTAAGTCTCTCCAAGGCTTTCTGAAATCATCCTGCTGGTCATTTCTTACAGAACAATAACGTACCATAACATTCATATACCACAATTTATTCAGCCATTTTCCAATTGATGAGCATCCATTCAATTTCCAGTTTCTAGGCAGTACAACAAGGGCTGCCACAAACAGTTTTGCACTTTCCCTTCTTTAAGATCTCTTTGGGATATAGGCTCAGTAGTATCACTGCTGCATCAAATTGGAAGCACAGTTTAATATCTTTTTAAGCACAGTTCCAAATTGCTCTCTAGAATGGCTGGATTTGTTCACAATTCTACTAATAATGTATCAGTGTCCCAATTTTCCCATATTCCTTCCAACATTCATCATTATCTTTTCCTTGTCATCTTAGCCAACCTGAGAGGTATGTAGTGTTATCTCAGCATTGTCTTAATTTTCATTTTTCTGTTTACTAATGATTTGGAGCACCTTTTTATATGACTAGAAATTGTTTCAATTTCTTCATCTGAAAATTGTATCCTGTTCTTGGTGGTTTTCTGGAGGTCTCTGGGAACAGCCATCCTTTCAGCAGAGTAATCACCACAAGAATATCCAGGTGTTAAAGTCCAAAATTTTTTATTGTCTTCTTCACCTGGTGCTCAGCTAGCTTTCTCATGGCCTTCAGAGGGGACTTGGTTTCAGTGGAGAGAATGCAGGATGATAGGCCACCACGGTGCTGTGAGATGAATTGAATCTGAGTCCAAGGGTTTGTGCTTCAGTCTCCAGCCATCACAAAGGTGGATGATCAAATGAATCTGTCTCTGCCTCTTTTGACTGAGTTTATCTCGGCTTATATGCTCTACACTGAATATAAACCAATCATTATATCATTATATCACTAGGGAAGCATTATTTGTTGAAATATTAAATCAATCATATTGAACTTAGAGAATTATTAATTACCATGCTAAACTAGATAACTATTATTTCATCAATTCCACTGACTTAACCTCTTGTAAGAATCCTTGTTTCAGAGTTCTGGCCCATAATCATATCCTTTGACCATTTATCAACTGGAGAATGGGTTGATTTCTTATAAAATTGATTCAATTCTCTATATATTTTGGAAATGAGGCCATTTTCAGAACCTTTGATTGTAAAAATGTTTTCCTAGTTTATTGCTTCTCTTCTAATCTTGTCTGCATTAATTGTTTGTACAAAAACTTTTTAACTTGATATAATCATAATTTTCTATTTTGTGATCAATAATGATCTCTAGTTCTTCTGTGGTCATAAATTCCTTCCTCTTCCACAGGTCTGAAAGGTAAACTATCCTATATTCTTCAAATTTATTTATAATCTCATTCTTTATGACTAGATCATGAACCCATTTTGACCTTATCTTGATATACAGTGTTGTGTGTGTCAATGCCTAGTTTCTGCTATACTAGTTTCCAATTTCGCAGCAGTTTTGAATTTTTATCCCAAAAGTTGGAGTCTTTGGGTCTGTCAAACATTAGATTGCTATAGTTATTGACTATTTTGTCCTGAGATCCAAACCTATTCCACTGATCAACTAGTCTATTTCTTAGCCAGTACCAAATCTGTTTGATGACTGCTGCCATATAATATTGTTTTAGATCAAGTACAGCTAGGCCACCTTCATTTGATAATTTTTTTTTCATTAGTTCCCTTGAAATTCTTGACCTTTTGTTCTTCCAGATGAATTTTGTTATTTTTTCTAGGTCAGTAAGATAGTTTCTTGGGAGTTTAATTGGTGTAGCAATGAATAAATAGATTAGTTTAGGGAGTCATTTGTCATCTTTATTATATTTGCTCGACATATCCAAGAGCACTTAATATTTTTCCAATTGTTTAGATCTGGCTTTATTTGTGTGCAAAGTGTTTTGTAGTTTTGCTCATATAGTTCCTGACTTTCCCTTGGCAGATAGATTCCCAAATATTTTATACTAATGACAGTTATTTTAAATGGAATTTCTCTTTGTATTTCTTGCTGTTGGATTTTGTTAGTGATGTATAAAAATGCTGTTGATTTATGTGGATTTATTTTATATTCTGCAACTTTGCTAAAGCTGTGGATTATTTCTAAGAGGGTTTTTTTTTTTTAATAGAATCTCTGGATTTCTTTAAGTATACCATCATATCATCTACAAAGAGTGATAATTTAGTTTCCTTATTATCTATTCTAATTCTCTTTTTCATCTCTTTTTTTTACTCTCATTTTCATCTCTTATTGCCGAAGCTAGCATCTCTAACACAATACTGAATAGTAATGGTGATAGTGGGCAACCTTATTTCACTCTTGATTTTATCAGGAATGGTTCCAGTTTATCCCCATTACATGTGATGCTCACTTCTCTTTTCTTAATAGTGTTTTTAACCTACTCCACCCACTATCTTATCTTCTATCATCCCCTCTTTCCCTTTTCTTATCATTTTTTCCTAGTGTTTTTGTCTTTCCTTCTGTTCTATCTTTCCCTTTTCTTTCCCTTTTCTCCTTTTATTTCTTTATAGGATTAGTTAAATTTCTATACCTAACTAAATGATTCTTTTCCCCCTCTTAGAGCCCAAATTGATGAGATCATTTCAGGCTGTGCTCCTTCCCCTCCCTTCTTCCCTATATTGTAATAGTCTTTTGTGTTTCATGTGATCCAATTGTTCCATTATACTTCCTATTTCCTCTTTTTGTTTGTACAGACGGTTTTCATTCCTTAATATCATTTTTTATATCATAATATCTCTGTCCATTCACAACCACACCCTCAGTCCATGTGATGCCACTCTATATTTGCTCTAGTGACCAATACATTTCTTAAGATTTACGATATCATTTCTCCATCTAGGGATGTAAACAGTTTAACCTTTAAGCAATGTATATGTATATTTCCCCCTATTTACAATTTCTATGCTTCTTTTGAATTCAATATTTATAGATCATATTATCTGTTTCATTTTGCTTTTTATAGAAATTATTGAAGTCTCTTACTTCATTGAAGATCCATTTTCTCCCCTAAAAGATGATGCTGAGTCTTGCTAGATTGAAACCCTAGATCCTTTGCCTTCTGGGATATGGTATTCCAGGCCCTCCAATTCTTTATTGTAGAAGTTGCCACTGTTTCTATAATATTGGGACAGTTTTCCTTAATCATCTCTTGAAGAATGCTATCCAGGCTCTTCCTTTTGGTCATGGCCTTCAGGTAGAGCAATACTATCTAAATTGTTTCTTCCTTCCTTCCTTCTTTCCTTCCTTCCTTCCTTCTTTCCTTCCTTCCTTCCTTCCTTCTTTCCTTCCTTCCTTCCTTCCTTCCTTCCTTCCTTCCTTCCTTCCTTCCTTCCTTCCTTCCTTCCTTCCTTCTGGATCTGTTTTCCAGTTGTGCTATTTTCCAATGAAGCATTTCATATTTCTTTTCTTTTTTTTTCTTTTTTTTTTTTAAGTGTTTTGGACTGATTCTTGCTATCTCATAGATGCATTGACATTTGTTTGCCATGTTCTAGATTTTGTTGTGTGATTTTCTTCATTTAGGTTTTGAATCTATTTTTCAATTTGGTCAATTTTACATTTTAAGAAGTTGTTTCCTTCAGACAATTTTTTTCTCTTTCTATTTCAAGTTGTTGACTCTATCATTTATACATCTCATTTCCTTTCTCATTTTTACTTCTATCTCTCTTATTTGCCTTTTAAAATCTTTTATGAGCACTTCCAAGATGGTTCTTTGGGCTTCAGACCAATTCATATCACACTTTGAGATTTCATGTACGGACATTTTGTAGTCATCTGAATTGGTGTTTTGGTCTTCCCTGTCACCACAGTAGCTTTCCATGGCCAAGGTTCTTTTGTATTTCAACCTCACTTTCTTTTGGTACTTCCTTTTCTTTATTTTACTTTTATAGTTGAGATCTGCTCCTAGGGTAAAAAGCTTCTTGTGCAGCCCTGATCCTTGGCACTGATCACAGGGGCCCCTTGTGTTTGCAGGGGGTAGCTTTGCATGCTCTTTTTAGGAAACAGCCTGGTTTCCCAGCATTTGCCTTCTGAACTGGGACTGGAAGCTGCCTCACTGATTTACTCCTCTACTGAGTCAGGACTCCTCGAGGGTTTTAGTTGCTGATTTGCTGTGATTAAGACTCTCTCCCTGCCTTTCCTAGAGATTATCAGAGCTGAAAAGTCTTTTTACCCTAGCCAGAGTGACCTTCTTGAAGTTTTTACAGTCTATCTTGAGCTGGATAGTGCTTTCCTTCTGTCACATCTGTTCAGAGGCTTGATTTCATTTGGTTTTTGAGGGTAACTGGTAAAGCTTCAGTAGCTTCTTGTCTTTAATCTGCCAAAAAATATCAGTTCTTATTTTTAATTCATTCTTTTGGGGCCCACTGTTTACAATACAAAGTTAAGATTAATTATGCATGTTAAATGGGGCTTTAAGTTTTGCAAGACACTTTTAACATGCATTATCCTGAGTCTTTTTGAATAGGTAGTCTAATTAGCATGATCTTTAATCTATAGATTATTGAGTATTGAAGTTGTGGGAGGATTAATGTCTTGGTCACAATCATAAAAGTATGATGTAGTACAAGCAAGACAATAGGAAAAAAAAAACTTTAATGTCTCCTGATTCTATTTATTTATATTGCTTTTCCTTAAAGATACTCAACACAATCTGTGTCCTTACATAGTTTACACTAGGATGTGACACAAATAAAAGTAATAATGTTACTATTTCTAATGATGATCATGATGCACAAGGTTGCATGATGAGTGTATATTTATACAAGTACAAAACAAAATATTATGTGAAATCTGGGATGAGAGGATTGTAGGGAAGAATTCACATTCATGAAAGATTTCCCAATTGAAGTGACATTTAAGCTGGGCTTTAAACAGTGGCTAAAAATTTAATAGATGATATTGAGTCAGGAAGACTTCCAAAGTGGACATTTATGGGCAGATGTTAGAGCAGGAATATGGTACAATGGATAAAGTTCTGAAATTGGGGTATGAAAAATATGGATTTAAATCCTTACTCTGACACCAATTGTGTGTTACTACACAATTCAGTTAACCTCTCCAGGTCTCAGTTTCTTTGTTTGTAAGAGAATGGTGGTTCACCAAGATGGCCTCTAAAGGATCCTCCCAGCTTTAACTATATCGTCTATGGTCTTTCATATAGGAGATAGTGAAAACAACAGCAAAAAGACAGCAATGCAAACAATGTGCTTGAGAGACAAATAATTGTCCACATAGGTGATGAAGTAGATATACAGCTACTCTTAAAATCAGCGTCATCTGAGTTCAAATCTCACCTCAGACACATGAAGTATTACTTTGGCCAAATCAATTAATGATCCTTGTGCTCAGTTTTCTCTTCTGTTAAAAGAAAGTAATAATAATGCTTCTCTCCAGAATTATTAGGAAGATATAATGATTTAAAACACATAAAAACCTGTGAAATTTAAAGCAATACAGAATCTTAACTATTATTATTATTATTTTGACTGAAGTATGTAGTGCATTGAGGAAGTTAAGATGAATTAAGGTTGGAAAGTGAGGATTACAGTTTCATGATTTTAGAGCTGGAAGGGTCCTGAGAGACCATTAAGTTCAAAACCTCATTTAAATTAAATGCCTTGCCTAACATTGTTTAAATTGCAATCATCAGAGTCAGGATTTGAAAGTAAATTCTGTGATACCAGAGTAAATTTATTATCCAAGAAGAATTGAAAGTATAGTATCGAGGGCTTTAGCAAATCAAAAAGAATATGAAAAAGTTTTAAAGATACATATATTTTTAAATTACATTTTATTTCATTTTTCCCTTCTCCATTTCTTCCTTATCTTCTAAATGAAAAAGCAAGAAAAACAAAATTCTTGAAACATACATGACAAGGTAAAAAAAAATTCCCTCATCTGACCGTGGATGTCATTTTCCATGACAAGTCTATTGGAATAGATATGACAAGTCTATTTGGAATTGGAATGTTAGAATTGAAAAGAGCTAAATCTATCATAGTTGATAATCATACAATGTTGCTATTACTGTTTATAATGTTCTGCTTCTGTTCACTTCATTCAGTGTCAGTCAGTTCATGTAAATTTTTCTAGATTTTTTTTCTGAAATCTCTCGGCTTATTATTTCTTATAAAACACTAATATTCTATTATAATAATATACCAAAAGCTTCTTCAATCATTCCTTAATTGGTCATCAACTCAATTTCCCATTCATTGCTACCACAAAAAGAGATGCTACAAACAGTTTTTGCACATGTGGGTCCTCTCTCCTTTTTATGATCTCTTTTGGATGCATTCCTAGCAATGACACTGCTGAATTACATGTTGTGTACAATTTTATAGACTTTTGACATAATTCTAAATTGCTCTCCAGAGTGCTTGGATCAATTTATAACTTCACCAATAGTGCCTCAGGGTTCTAGTTTTCTCACATTGCTTCTAACATTTATCATTGTTTTCCTGCTATATTAAACATTCTGATAAGTATGAGGTGATACCTCAGAGTTGTTTTAATTTGCATTTCTTTAATCAATAGTGATTTAGAGCATTTTTTTCAAGACTATAGACAGCTTTAAATTATTCATCTGAGAACTGCCCGTTTATATCCTTTAACTATTTATCATTTGGGGAATGAGCTGTAGTCTTATAAATTTGACTCAGTTCTAAACTCAGACTCTAAAATATATAGATATTTTAGAGAGGAGGCTTTTATCAGAAACATTAACTACAAAATTGTTTCTCAGCTTTCTGTTTACTTTCTAATCTTAGTGGCAATGGTTTTGGTTGTGCAAAATCTTTTTTATTCAAAATGACCTATTTTGAACTTCACAATATTGTCTAGATCTTATTTGGTTCTAAATAGCCCCTTGTCCAAGAATCTGACAACTAAACTATACTTTGCTCTCTTAATTTGCTTTTAGTAACACCTTTTATGTCTAAATCATGGAACCATTTTGACCTTTTCTTATTATAAAGTGTGAGATGTTGGTCTGTGTCTGGTTTCTGTCATACTGTTTTTCAATTACCCCAACAGTTTTTGTCAAACAGGGATTTCTTAACCTAGAACCTGGAGTCTTTGAACTTATCAATTAATAGATTACTAGTGCCATTGACTGCTTTGTCTTTGTAAATCATTACATCAGATGAGGGAATTTCTTTTTTTTACCCTGTCATGTATGTTTCAATGATTTTGTTTTTCTTGCTTTTTCATTTAGAAGATAAGGAAGAAATGGAAAAGGGAAAGGAGGATCATTTGAAAAATGAAATAAAATTTAATTTAAAAATTTTGTTTACCTAAATTATTCTACTGATCCATCACTATTTATTAGTAAGTTCCAAATGATTTTGATGACTGATGATTTATATTACAGTTTTAAGTCTGGTATGGTCAGGGTATCTTCTTTTTTTTTTTTTTTAATTGATTCCCATGACATTCTTGACCTTTTGTTCTTCCAGATAAATTATTTTATTATTTTTCCAGCTTTGTAAATTAATTGTTGGCAGTTTTATTAATTTGGCACTGAATAAGTAGATTAATTTAGGTAAAGATGTAAATTTTTTACTGTATCAGCTCAGTCTATAAATAAGCAATTGATATTTTTCTTATCATTTAAATTTGACTTTATTTGTGTTAAGTGTTTTCTAAGTTGAATTGGCAGATAAAACCCCAAATATTTATGCTTTCCATAAATGTAAATTAATTATTCATTAATCCTCTGGAATTTTGTTTGTTCATTGTGTCAGAGTCCCCAAGACTTTCAAAAATTTTTGTCTATGTAATATGGTTATTATTTTACACATTGTTCACCTCATTATGAAGCAGAGGTTTCTTTTTTTTTCCAATTTATTACTATTGTATTTTATTTTTTCTTATTACATGTAAAATCTTTTTACATTATTAGTATATTATATTATATTATATTACTCTCAAGTAAACATGCTTTTACATGGGCTTATTTTATATCCTGCATCTTTACTAAAGTTGTTATTTCTTGTAGTTTTTTAGTTGATTCTCTAGTATTCTCTAAATATACCCATGTCATTTGCAAAAAGTAATAGTTTTGTGTCTTGTTGTATATCTAATTCCTTCAATTTCTTTTTCTTCTCTTATTTCTAAAGCTAACATTTCTAGTACAATATTGAATAATAGTTGTGATAATGGGCAACCTCGTTTTATCCTTGATCTTATTGAGCATATTTCTAGCTTATGCCTATTACATATAATAGTGCTTATCATTTTAAGAAAAACTCAATTTATTCCTATGTTCTATGGTGTTTTTTATATGAAAGGGTTCTATATTATGTCAACCCCTTTTTCTGTATCTATTGAGATTTTCATATGATTTCTGCTTATTTTATTATTGATATGATCAATTATGTCAATATTTTTTCTTATATTGAACCAGCCTGCTTTACTAGCATAAATCCTACTTAATCAGAGTTGTTGATCATCCTGTTGATAAGCTGTAATATCTTTGCTAACATTTTATTTAAAATTTGCATCAATACTCACGAGGATCATTGATCTGTAATTTGCTTTCTCCATTTTAGCTTTTTCTGATTTAGGCATCAGCTTCATGTTTCTGTCATGTATTTGGCAGGACTCCTTCACCTATTTTTCCAAGTAGTGTATAGAGCATTAATTGTACTTTAAATTTGTGGTAGAATTTATTTGTAAATCCATTTGACTCCAAAACTTATTCTTTCTATTAAAAAAAATTATTTATGTAAATACAAATAAGAAAAACAATAGAAAAAAGAGAAAGAAAAAATAAAGAAAACATTATGTGCCCCTCAAAACATCAAGGGAGATTCAAAATATATAACAATAAATTTCCATTTCAAGAAAACATATATAATAATAAAAGGAATTATATTTACAAGTATCCATCTTTTCTTGATTCTTTATAGATTATTCTTTTCTTCCTTTTTTAAAATTCATTTTATTTCATGTCATCCCTCCTACCTATCCCAAACAGGCTACAGTTAAGCATAGATATTTATTCACACTATACACACACACATTCACGCACACACACCCATCCACAGACATTCCTTATACATATATCAAAAATACACACATGTAGACCCTACATGTACACATATGCACATATATATAAACATGCATCTACAACAATATTAAAATGGCTTAAATGTAATGTAGACTTCTTGATTGAATTGTTAAGTTTGATTTTGTCTAAAATCAATGATCAGAAACCTTACTTTTTTTCTCTAATAAATTGCACTCTTTTTCCTTATTATAGTATTTGTGTATATCTCTTATTTCCTATTTCTCCTAACTCTTTTACTTTAATTCTGTTCCTTAACCTACTTTTATTACTTAACTTCCCTCTACCCATGAATCCCTCCTTTATTTTCTTCCCTGACACTATCCTTCCCTCTTCATTCCATTCACACTAATCTATACAACTTTCTACTCCTATTACTCTAAACACCTTTCTGTACCCCACCTTATTCTATGCCACTCTTTCTCCCCTTAATCCCTTTCCCATTAATCTAAATATCTTATCTCATGACCATTACTAACACATCCTTCTGTAGCCAACCTTATCCTTTATTCTTTGCCCAGTAATCTGCGCATCTTGTCCTACATCCATAAGTCTATATATCCTTCTATCTTCTACCTTATTCTATTCCTTCCCACTGTTTATAGATTTTAGAGGGTGTTATGCACTTCATTATATATAGATAGATAGATAGTCTTCCCTATTTAACCAATTCCCAAAATGAATGTTTTCAGAATTGCATGACTTCCTCATCCTTCTAATACCTCTTTACCAGTTCTTCTTCTGAACCTCATTTGTATAACATAATTACTATTTTTACCTTTTCCTAGACAGTATTGCTTTTTACAATTGAATCATATTCAACTCTGTCCCAATCTTTCTTTTGAGCTCCCCAATTATTGTTGTTTTCTTAAATATATGACATACATTTTCATGTACAACACATAAATGATGTCTCTATGTTGATTTCCTTAAAATTAATCTGTGATATTGAATCATATATGTTAAATTTTATATTAAGTTCACATTTGGTTGAGACAAAGTCATGAAAATCTACAAGTTCATTGAATTGTCTATTTTTTCATTCAATATTATGAATAATTTTGCTGCATATGATATTTTTGACCATATAATTAGTTCTTTTGATTGTCATTATATATTATTCCAGTGCCTGTAGTCTTTTATTCTTGCTGCTGAAAAGTCCTGTATAATTCTAATTAGAATTTCAATAGATTTGAAGTTTTTTTTTTTTCTTCTTCTTTTATCCAGGATTTTGAAATCTCCACAAAGGATCTCTTTGTGCTGATGACTGGTGGATTTTTTTTTTTCTATTTTTCCTTTCCTCTCATGTTTTAACACTCCAAGACAATTTTCTTGGATTATTTAAATGTTGTTTTTTTTGGTCACAGCTTTCACATAGTCTAATTAATCTTATAATTTCTTTATCTTTTCTCTAGATCTGTTGTTTTTCTTATAAGATGTTTCACATTCAGTTCTGTTTTTTTATTCTTTATATATTATTTTGTTATTTCTTGGATTTCTATAGTTTCGCTGGCTGCCATTTGCCATATTCTAATTTTTGAAGAATTATTTTCTTCTTTAAGACTCTGAATATCCTTTTCTAGTTGATTAACTTTTTTTTTAAATAATCTACTTTGCTTGGAAGATTTTTATTTATCTACTCTATTCACTCATTCATTCATCTATCTTTTTATAGTGTTTCCTCAATCTTTCTCATTTGATTTTTAAAATCTTTTATGAGTTCTTCTATAAATTCTTCTGGCAGGTAGTCATTTAACATTACTCTTTGTGGTAAAAATTGTTTTTCTTTTTACTTCTTCTTCTGAAGATGATCTGTGGTTTTCTCTATAGTAAGTATCTATGGTCGGATTCTCTCTTCTTTGCCAGTTAATTTTTAAAAACAAAACAGGAGTTGTTTGTATAAGCACCTCTAATCCTAAAATGGAGAGAATGATTCCTTTAACTTCACTTCAACTCTCTTCTCACCTTGAAACCTAAACAAAAAGATCCATACTCTTATATCTGCAGCCAGAGTCATCTCTGTGCCACGGCTTTTGTACTCAAGAGTTTGATGGTTCCTTCTCACTCAGGACTGTATTTTAGCAACACAGCTGGGTTTAGCATTCTTAATTAGCAGAGGTTACCTCAGTCTCATTGTACTCAGACCCCCATTCCCCATGCTGTCTGGAGGTGAAAGTTCCAGTGCTTTAGGTTAAGGCTCCAGCCAAATTCAGCTAGCCCTAGGGATCCACACTTGTTGTTTCTCTGGAGCTAACCTGGAGGTGTTTGCAATCCTTATTAGTTAATCCCTTCTTGGGGTCTTTCTTTGGGTCTTCTCAGGTTATCCCAGAACGATCCTGTTCTGCCCCAAAACTTTTTTTTTTTACCAGTTATGTTGACTCTGAAGTACACATTTGTTCTATTTGTGGTGGAAACTCAGAAACTTTGTAAGTTTTTGACCTACTCTGCCATGTTTCCTTATTCCTCCTGAATTTTTTTTCTTAAAGAGTTCATTGATAACTTGTTCAATTTCTTTTTCTAAAATGAGGTTAAGTATGTTATTTCTTCTTCTGTTATTCTGGGCAATTTATTTTTTTCATAAACATTCATTCACTTCAATTAGATTGTTGGATTTATCAATATACAGTTGAGCAAAACATATATAATTATAGATTTAATTTTCTCTTCATTGATGTTGAGATCACTCTTCATTTTTGATAGTTTTAATTTGGTTTTGTTCTTTCCTTTTTTCTAATCAAATTAATCAGAAGTTTATCTACTTTATTTTTTTTCACTAAACCAACTCTTAGTTTTATTTATTAATTCAAAGTCTTATTACTTTCAATTTTATTAATCCCTCCTTTGATTTTTAGAATTTGGTATTTAATTGGGGGTTCTAATTTGTTCTTTTTTAGCTTTTTAAGTTACATGGTCATTCATCTCTTCCTCTATTTTATTTGAATAACCTTTAGAAATACAAAATTTCCTCCAAGACCTCTTTGGCTGTATCCAAAACAATTTATTATTAAAATGCATAAAGAACATCTCTTATTGAATATAACAATAAGGATCATAGCAGTATATGCATAGATTCTCAGTGTTATTGTTTTCTCATAATGGGAACAAATGAACCCTTTGATGTGTGATAGACATGAAGAAATCATAGATCGATTGAATCATTCAACAAAAGAAGGAAATTCATTCCAGTATTTGGAAAGATTTTAAACTCAGACAGTCATAAATTCCCATTCTCTAAAGGACCCGGGAACAAAAGCTTAACACCTCTAGGTACCTGAATCTAGAGCTGCTGGAAATATGAGGCTTTTGTGAAGGGCCTAAAAGTACTGATACTCAAGTCAATTCAATCAACACATCTCAAGTACTTTCCATAACCAAATCTCTGCATTGGCAAGATTATTCTGGCAATGATAAGGATGGATTAGAATGGAAAAGAGTAGAAACAAGAAGACCTGCTAGGGGCTTTCTCCCCTATCCCCTATCAAAATTTATTTTCAGGAAAGATTAGAATGTGACTCATTTGCACTTTAATGGGAATGAAAGACTGTATGCATTTTTTCCAATAGGAATATATGTGATATAAGCTTGATCTCTAATTATACAATGAAAACTTTTAGTCTTATTAAAATATTTTAGCATAGAAGGTTGGTCAGGGAAATATTTAAGGATTTTTGAAAGATCTATTCTTGCAGATTCTACAATCAAACTTTATAAAAACAAACCCACTCTATGAATGAGAATGAGAATGAGAAGGCTAATCAATGTGAAGGGAGTCTGGAGAAAAGCTATGACCTAGAACTCCCTGGAACAAAGAAGAAATGCAAAGAATTAAATTAAAGTCAACTTTTATTTTCAGAAGAGAAAGCTGTACCTGAGAGAGGCTTTGAGAAAAGAAAAAGATGGTATAAGGAGAGACATCTCTTCAAAGTACTTTCATCATTTAAAACTTTTAAAACTTTTGTTACTTGCCCTTCCTTTTTTGAAGAGGACCAATCACATCACAGTTGATATCCTAAGTCACATGTGAATTGTATTTAAGTGAGAGAGAGTTGCACAAAGTCATCAACCTCATTCTGTCTTCCAAAGTCATTAAAATCCAATGACAGAACAAAAGTCACGATGACTGGTAATGGCCCAGAATGCAGTAGATGACCTACATTTTCTTCTTTTTCTTCTTACTTTATTTAATATTTTAATTTTCTTCAGTTACATGTAAAACAATTTTTACATTTGTTTTTAAAACTTTTAAATTTCAAGTTTTTTTCTTCCTCCTTATTCCTCCCATTGAGAAAGCACATGTGAAATTATATAAAACATTTCCATTAAAGTTGTTTCAAAAGAAAACAGATTCTCCCCACAAAAAAAAAAAAAAAACCCTTAATTAAAAAAAAAAAGATTAAAAAATGCTTCAATGCATGTTTAGATACAACCATTTCTTTCTCTGGGTATGGATAGCATGTTTCATCATAAGTCCTTTACAGTAGACTTAGATCATTGTAGTGCTGAGAATAGCAAAGTCATTCACAACTGAACATCCCATATCATTGCTATTGCTTTGTACACAGTACATTTCAGTTTGTTTGAATTCATGGAGGACTTTCCAGGTTTTCTGAGAGCATCCTGCTCATCATTTCTTATACAACAATACATTGTCATAATCACATACCACAATTTATTCAATCAATATCCAATTGATTGGCATCCCCTTAATTTCCAATTCTTTACCCTGAGAAAAGAGCTGCTATAAAGATTTCTGTAAAAGTTTATTTTTCTTTTTAAAATGTTTACCTTTTTTGGTATTCAAGTCTACTAGTGATATTGTTAGGTCAAAGGATATACATGATTTTATAGCCCTTTGGGCATACCTCATATTTTTTAATCATTTATCAGTGGGGGAACATTTCCATTATCACTATCTGAACAAGTTCTAAGCACTCTATAAGGCCTGTTTAAACTGTTTTCATGATGTTTGTGGCAGCCCTTTTTGTAGTGGCTAGAAACTGGAAACTGAATGGATGTCCATCAGTTGGAGAATGGCTGAATAAATTGTGGTATATGAAAATTATGGAATATTACTGTTCTGTAAGAAATGACCAACAGGATGATTTCAGAAAGGCCTGGAGAGACTTACACGAACTGATGCTAAGTGAAATGAGCAGGACCAGGAGATCATTATATACTTCAACAACAATACTAGATGATGACCAGTCCTGATGGATCAGGCCATCCTCAGCAACGAGATCAACCAAATCATTTCTAATGGAGCAGTAATGAACTGAACT
Source organism: Sarcophilus harrisii (assembly GCF_902635505.1). NCBI lineage: Eukaryota > Metazoa > Chordata > Mammalia > Dasyuromorphia > Dasyuridae > Sarcophilus > Sarcophilus harrisii. The sequence goes on along the minus strand of NC_045428.1, from coordinate 61,405,279 downwards.
AGCTATACCCAGAAAAAGAACTCTGGGAGATGACTAAAAACCACTACATTGAATTCCCAGTCCCTATATTTATGCACACCTGCATCTTTGATTTCCTTCACAAGCTAATTGTACAATAATTCAGAGTCTGATTCTCTTTGTACAGCAAAATAATGTTGTGGTCATGTATACTTATTGTGTATCTAAGTTATATTTTAATATATTTAACATCTACTGGTCATCCTGCCATTTAGGGGAGGGGGTGGGGGGGGTGGGGTAAGAGGTGAAAAATTGGAACAAGAGGTTTGGCAATTGTTAATGCTGTAAAGTTACCCATGTATATATATCCTATAAATTAAAGGCTATTAAATAAAAAAAAAAAAAAAAAAAATAAACTGTTTTCATGGTCATTGGATCAAAGTGTTTGAGTCTGCCTATTTTGCCAGGAGGTTTTCACATGCTTGGGATAGAAACCCCTCTAAGTCACTGATGAGTTTGGGGTCTGTTAGTTACTGTCTACCTGGTTTAGTCTATCTGTTAAGATTCATTCAGTAAGGTGTGGCTGCTGCAGATGCTACAGCTTCTTGGAATCACAGGTAGCAGTTAGGTAAAAAGCAGATACTAAAGGTAAATGAGCAGTTCTGAGAAGAACTCAGCAAGCTCACATTCCGGAAGTGTTAGTTCTTCCTAAATTCCCCACACATTGCTAAAGTTTAGAATTATCATCCAAAGGGAAAACAAAGTCATGAAATATGCCTCTTTTTAGTTAACTGATCATGTTTCCTGTCTTAGTTGAATAATACTAGAGCAATTTATCTTTGGAAGGATTTGATGTGTATCTTTTTCATCTTGGGATTCTTTACAGTATTTGTGTATAAGATAAAACACTCAAAATACTCTCAATAAACACTTGAAGAATTTGCTTATTTGAGAAAATAAACCTTAATTCATTTGTCTCATGATTCACTCAGATTGTCTTTTACAAAACCTTGAGAAAGACACCAGAAAAGCTTAAAAAAAAAAAAAAAAAAAGAACAAGTCACAATTGCATCCAAAAGCTAGTCTCAATAGATTTCTCTACAATTACGACAGGATGCTGTGACACAATTCAGGCATAAATTCAGTTGGGACCCAATATAGCATTTCATTTTCTTTAAAGATTGTTGGAATAAAAGAGTTTATTTTTGCATTGTGTTGAGTGCTGAAATTCATTACAAATTAAATCAGTTTTGTCCAATATTTACTTTCATAAGAATTCAGTTTGGGGGAAAGAAAAAGATTTTAACTGTTGACTTTTTATCACAGTTAGTAATGTTGTCTGTAATTTCTTTAAATTTCTTTCATTGTAACTATTTCTAACACATCCAAAAGGATACTTAAAATAAAATCATAGGAAAGCAAGAGTTTTGTTCTGGTGTATGCATATGGGCCTGAAGAATGAAAGCATTTCTGACTCCAAGAACACATTGGCAGTTTATGTGGGTCACAATTGGGGAAACAGAAGGTATGTCCATGGAATAAATTTCTGAGGATCTTTCAGGCAATAGTAGCATCTTTCAATTAAGTGAGCAGCTGTAGCCTCAATTTGAAATCTTCATTAAGGAGATATATCATATAACGAACACCCAAAAGGTGTTTATACAAAATTTATTCTATCATATTATCCTGTTTTTCCTATTGCTTGTCTTTCTCCACTTTCCAGTTATCCGTTCATATGACACTGTCTAAACAATATTAGTGTTTGCAAGAGATTCAGGTTATTTTCATAAGAATTTTGCACAGGTTGGAAAAAAAGTTATCAATTTGAGAATGGCATTTTAAGCAATAGCTATTCTTACCATTTGTTTTGAGGGTAAAGGTATTCTCAAAATTTATGCCAGGGACTTTCATTCTGGGAATTCTACCATATTTTCTGAACCCAAACTTAGATAAATATAGTTTGGTGAAGTTTTAAGGGCTAGGTCAATGATGGCACCTGATTTCAAGAAGAACCAGAACTGTTCATGAGAAGGATCCTTCCAGAGTTAAGGAAGAAGAGCCTCAGTAAGACGTTTTTAGTCGGGGTAATTAAATGGGCCAACATTAGCAAAGGACCGAGCCAGGGGACGGATGAGAGACTTAAATGCCTATTCTGACTATAGTCCTCTTTTCCATTTGAAAGTTTGCCTCCCTGATATTTCACAAGATCAACACCTGCTACATCCATCCAGAAGTGATAGTGCAGCTTGCATTCTTCAGTATGCAGACCATGCTGTGTGGGGGGGAAATAACAGCAAAAAACAAAAAACAGGGAATTATTAAGGGACAGGTCAGTTCTCTGAGAGCCTCCACAGCTGTGGATCATAGCATCTGAAGGAGTCAGCCTTTGCTGACACAAGTGTTACAGACTGGGAATGATATAAATTGGAGGCAGAGGGAAGAGTAGAGAGGCCAGAAAATTCAATGGACTCTCAATCAGAGAGGTTAGAGAACAGCAACTGCCTCTCAGTCTCTTTGTATCATCCTCTCACAAGAGGAAATCCATTTTAGGTTGGACCTCCAGCAGCTACTGTTCAGGTGGCTCCCATGTATTCCAACAACTCTCCTGCATATTCCAACAGTGAAGGAAATTTAATTCTTCTGCAAAGTCTCATCAAACAATCAATTAACAAACATTTAATAAGATCTTACTGTGCTAACTATGGGACAATGACAAAAAAACCAATAGTTCCTAACCTTGAACACCTTGGATTCTATAGGGAGACATAATACCAGATATATGTGTGTGTGTAAAGAAACATGTATATATATATACACACATGTATATATCAATATGTATACACTTATATGTATACATCTCTGGGTGTGCATATACAGAACAAATGTATGTGTGCATACATATACATTAACCACAATCTATGTATACATATGTATCTATAACATATATGTATATATATAGCCACACATACATAATATAAGATAATATTGAGAAACTTCAATAGCAGTTGAGAGTGATGGTGGTGGTGGTGGTGATGATGATGATGATGATGATGATGATGATGATGATATTGATATTAGGTAATATTTATACAGTACTATGTCACAGAAACTGTGCTAAATGTTTTATATTATCTTATTTGCTCTTCACAGCAAGCCTGGAAAGTAGGTATAATTATTGTATCCATTTTATAAATCAGGAAACTGAAGCAAAAAAGTTATTTGCCATGGATAACACAACAAAGTAACTATTTGAAACCAGATTTGAATTCAAGTTTTCCTGGCTCCAGAATTAGTACTCTATATACACTGAAATGACTAAGTTGACAGAAAAGGTTCATAAAAATGTTCTAGAGCTGAGTTTTGAAGGAAACTGTGATTGCAGACACAATGATAAGAAGAGAAGGCATTCCAAGAATGGAGATAGACATGGAGGGAAAGAAGAAATATTATGTACACAAAATAGTAAATTGGGCCCAGTATGGCTGAATCACAGTATGATGAAGTGAATAAAGTATTAAAAGCCTACAAATGAAGAAAGTGGTCAAACCTGAAGAGGTTTAAATGCCAAGTAGGTGGAGGATTCTGGGAAGATGGTGAAGTAGATCAGAAAATTCCAAGTTCTTCAAATTTTTCCCACAAACAAGACAAAAATACACCCAAGGTCAAAGATAGATTTGTGAAAAACAAATAAGTCTTGAGGCAGAACAGAGTGAAAAATCTGTTATATATCATCCACTAATAATATTTTAAATGTATATCTATATACGTGTAAATGCATATGTGTATATATACATATATGTATTGTATATGGATATATAGGTATATGATGTGTATATATAGGTGTATGTATATGTGTGAGGATATGAATATATATGTATATATGTGTGTAATGTATATATATACATACATATACATATACATGTACATACATATACATATATAACATGTACACATATCCTTGCATAGTTATCACCTGCTAGAGAGAAGTGGGAGGCAATGAAAAGAGAGAAAAAAAAGAATAAAGAAAGATGTGCATAACAGAAAACAAAAGAATAAATTACATGAAAGCAAAAAGAAAATTTAGACAGTCATGAATATGATGATTTTGCTACATATTTTGTATCCTCCCTGATGTTTTGCTGAACCTATGACAATGCATTTTTTATTTTCTTTTTTTCTGTTTTTTCTATTTTTTTTACTAGTTTTAAATAAATATAATTTAAAAATAAATAAAAAGTCAAACAGAAAGCTTTAACACGATCTTTTGATGCTAGAGTCAGTGGGGAATTGTTATTGAAATTTGTTGAATATGTGCTGCAAGGATGTGAGAAAAAGGTTGCTCATGGTCAGATTTACCCTTCTTTTTTTTTCCTAGTAAACTTATTTACTTTTAATGCACATTACTTTATGAATCATGTGGGGAGAGAAAAGTCAGAGCAAGAGGTAAAAATCATGGGAGAGGAAAAAAAAACAGATACAAGAAGCAAACAACATGTGTTGATTTATACTCAGTCTCCTTCGTTTTCTTCTGGATGCACATGGCATTTTCTGTCCAAAGTCTATTGGGATTGCTCTGGATCACTGAACCACTGAGAAGAACCAAGTCTTTTCATGTTATTGAACCTTGCTGTTAATGTGTACAATGTATTCCTGGTACTTGTTTCACTCAGCAGTTCATGTAAATCTTTCCAGGCTTTTCTAAAATAAGATTGTTCATTTTTTATACAGCAATAATATTCTATTATTTTCATATACCACAACTTGTTGAACCATTTCCCCAACTGATGGACAGCTATCTATCTATTCATTTTCCAATTCTTTGCTACCACAAAAAGAGCTGCTATAAACATTTTTGCATATGCATCCTTTTCCCTCTTTTATGATTTCTTTGGGATATAAATCCAGTACTGGCACTGCTAGGTCAAAGGATATGCAGTTTGCTAGTCTTTTGGTTATAGTTCCAAATTGCTCTCCAGAATGGTTGGATCAGTCCACAACTCTACAAAGCATTAGTGTCCCAGTTTTCCCACAATCCCATCAATATTTATCATTATCTTCTCCTGTCTTAGCCAATATGAGAGATGTGAGATAGTACCTCAAAGTTGTTTTAATTTGCATTTCTCCAATCAATAGTAATTTAAGCATAGTTTCATATTACTACAAATGGCTTTAATTTCATTATCTGAAAACTGTTCACATCCTTTGACTATCAATTAGGGATTGATTTGTATTCTTATAAATTGTGACATAAATCTTCACATATTTAAGAAATGAGAATGTTATCAGAAACACTGACTGTAATGATTTTTTTCCAGCTTTGTCCTTCCCTTGTGTTTCAGTTGGTTTTGTTTGTGCAAAAGCCTTTATTTTAATGTAATTAAAATTGTCCATTTTGCCTTTTCTAATGTTATCTAGTTCTTCTTTAGTCATAAATTTCTTCCTTCTCCAAAGATCTGATAGGTAAGTTATCAATTGTTCTTCTGATTTGTTTATGGTATCATATTTCATGCCCAAGTCATGTACCCATTTTGACCTTATTTTGGTATGGGGTGTGAGATGTAGATCTATGCCAAAGTTCTGACATGTTATTTTCCAGTTTTCCCAACAATACTTTCAGATAGTGAGTTCTTATTCTAGAAGCTAGAGTTTGGGGATTTAGCAAATACAAGATTATTATAGGCCTTAATTATTGTGTCATATATATTGAATCTATTTTAGTGATCTACCACTAGTTTTGATAACTGCTACTTTATGATATATATTTAAATCTGGTAATGTGAAGCCACCATCCTTTGTATTTTTTTTCATCAATTCCTTTATTATTCTTGAAATTTTGTTTTTCCAGATAAAATTTGTTATTTTTTCTAGTTTTACTAAATAATTTTGGCAGTTTGATTGGTATGGCAGTGAACATGTAAATCAATTTATGCAGAATTGTCATTTTTATTATATTAACTCAGCCTATTCATGAGTAATATTTTTCCAATTGCTTAGATCTGAATTTATTTGTGTGAAAAGTGTTTAGTATTGGTGTTCATATAATCCTTGGGTTTGTCTTGGCAGGTAGACCCCAAAGTATTTTATTTTGTCTACAGTAATTTTTAATAGAATTTCTCTTTCTACCTCTTTGGGCTCTGTCAGTAAGAAATAGAACTACTGGTGATTTGTGTGATTTTATTTTATATCCTGCAACTTTTCTAAAGTTGTAAATAGTTTCTGGTAGGTTTTTGGATAGTTTTCTAGAATCCTCTACACAAATCATCATATCATCTGCAAGGAGTGATAATTTATTTTCTCTTTGACTATTCTGATTCCTTTAATTTTGTTTTTGTTTCTTATAACTAAAGTCAACATTTCTAGTACAATGTTGAATACTAGTAGTGATAATGGGCATCCTTGTTTTACCCCTAATCTTACTGGGAATGTGTTAAGATTCTTTCCATTACAAATAATGCTTGGAGTTGGTTGAAGATAGATACTGCTTATTATTTAAAGGAAAATTCCCTTTATTCTTATGTTCTCTCATGTTTTTAATACTAATGAGTGCTGTGTTTTGTAAAAAACAAACAAACAAAAAAAACTTTTTCTGCATCTATTGAAATTATCCTATGATTTCTTTTTTTTAAATTGATATTATTGATTATGGCAATAATTTTCCTGATATTGAACCAGCCTACATTCCTGGTGTATAGCCCACTTAGTCATAGTCATTCTTAGTCATTCTGCTGCTAGGTTGCTATAATATCTTTGTTAATATTTTGTTTAAAATTTTTGCATCAATATTCATTAAGGAGATTGATTTATAATTTTCTTTCTTTGTTTTTGTCCTACCTGGTTTAGGCATCAGTAGCATGTCTGTGTCATAAAAGGAATTTGGTATAGGTCCCTCATTCCCTATTTTTTCAAACAGTTTATATAGTATTGGAATTAATTGTTCTTTAAATATTTTGAAGAATTCACTTGTGAATCCATCTGGCTCTAGAGATTTTTTTCTTAGGCAGTTCTACAATAACCTGTTAAATTTCTTTTACTAAAATGGGACTATATAAGTAACATATTTCTTATTCTGTTAATGGGGGCAATTTATATTTTTGTAAATATTCATCCATTTTGGTTATATTGTCAGACTTGCTGCCATACAGTTGGGCAAATTCACTCCTAATTATAGCTTTAATTTCTTTGTCATTGGTGGTAAATTCACTCTTTTCCTTTTTGATGCTGGCTAACCAAAGGTTTATCTATTTTGTTGGTTTGTTCATAAAACCAACTCTTATTTTTACATATTAATTCAACAGTTTCTCTCCTCTGAGTTTCAGAATTTCTAGTTCGCTATTTAATTGGCACTTTTAAATTTGTTCTTTTTCTAGCTTTTTTAGTTGCATGCCCAATTCATTGATTTCTTCTATTTCTATTTTACCAATATAGCTATTTAGAGATATAAAATTTCCCCTAAGAACTGCTTGGACTGCATCTTATAGGTTTTGGAATGTTGTCTCATGATTGTCATTCTCTTGGATGAAATTATGGATTGTTTCTGTGATTTGTTTGTTGAATCACTCATTTTCTAGAATTAGATTATTTAATTTCCAATTGGTTTTTATCATACCTTTCCCTGGGCCTTTATTAAAAATAATTCTGATTGCCTTGTGTTCTGAAAAGGAAACATTCAGTATTTCTGCCTTTCCGCATTTGATTGTGAGATTTTTCTTCCTAATACATGGTCGCTATTTTTGTAGTTGCTAGGTACTACCAAGAAAATGATGTATTCCTTTCTGTCCCTATTCAGTTTTCTTCAGAGGTGTATCATATCCAGGTTTTCTAGGATTCTATTAACTTCCCAGGTTTCTTGTTTATTTTTTGTTAGATTTGTCTGATTATGAGATGGGAAAGTTAAGGTCTCCCACTGGAATAGTTTTGCTGTCTTTTCCATCTTGTTATTGACTTAAATCTTCTCTAGGAATTTGGCTGTTTACTACTTGATGCACACACTTGGTGAAGTATCCTTACTACTTCATTGTTTATGGTATCCTTTATCAAGATGTACTTTTCTTCCTTATCTCTTTTTTTTTTCCTTATCTCTTTTAATAAGATTTATTTTTACTTTTGCTTTATCTAAGATCAGAATTGCTAGCCCTGCTTTTTTTTTTTTTAAATTTCAGCTGAAGCATATTAAATTCTGTTCCAGTCTTTTACCTTTATTCCGTATATGTTTTTCTGTGTCAAATGTGTTTCTTGTAAACAGTATATTGTAGGATTCTTTTTTTTTTATCCACTCTCCTATTTGTTTTCATTTTATGGGAGTGTTCATCCCATTCACATTCCCAGTTATGATTACCAGCTTTGAATTTCCTGCATTCTATTTTCTCACTTTTTACCCTTAGGCATGTTTTATTTCCCCTACCCCACCCACTACCATATCTTCTATCACTATTTCCCTATTCTTTTACGTTTTCCACTAGTATTTTTACTCTTCCTTCAATCCTGTCTGTCCCTTTTCTATTTCCTCTTTCTTCTCCTACCTTTTTATAGTTTAGATAAATTTCTATACCCAGCTGAATGATTCTCTTTTAGGGCCAAAATTGATGAGCTCAATATGAAGACAATATTCATCACTCTCCCTTCTTTACTTCCATTGTAATAGGTCTTTTGCACCTCTTCGTGTGATCTAATTGTCCCATTTTTGTCCCCTTTCCTCTTTTTCCAGTGCAGACCTTTCCCCATCTTTTAATGTCTTTTTCTTTGATGTCATCACATCAGAGTCCATTTACAACCATATTCCTCATGTGATGGCACCATCTATCTGCCCTAGTGACCGATATAATTCTCAAAAGTTACAAGTATCATTTTCCTATAACAGTTTAACTTTTAAATAATATAAAATTTCCCCTGTTTAACTTTCTATATGTTGCTTGAGTCCTGTATTTGTAGATTAAAATTTCTCTTTAGTTCTGTTTTTTTTTTTCAATAGAAGTGATTGAAAATCTCTTATTCATTAAAACTCCATCACATCCCCTGAAAGATTAAGTTTTGGTTGCAAGGCTAGGTCCTTTACATTCTGAAATATGTTATTTCAGGATCTCCAAATCTTTATTGTAGAAGTTGCCAGATCCTGGTAATCCTGCCTCTTACTCCTTGATATTTGAATTGTTTTTGTCTGGCAGCTTGCTGTATTTTTTCTTTGAGATTATAGTTCTGGAGTTTTACAACAATTTTCCTTGGGGTTTTCCTTGTGGGAATCTCTTTTCAAGGGTGATCAATGAATTCTTTCAATAAGAATTTCTCCCTCTGTTTCTAGAATATTTGGGCAGTTTTCCTTAATGGCCCCTTGGAGAATGCTATTCAAGTTCTTTTTTTCACCATGGCCTTTAGGTAGGCCAATGATTTTTAAACTGACTCTTCTGGATTTATTTTCAAGGTTTTTCCAATGAGGTATTTCACATTTTCTTCCATTTTTTTTCTTTCTTTTTACTTTGTGTTTGATTCTTGCTGTCTCACAGTGTAATTAGTTTCCATTTGCCCCATTCTAGTTTTTAATTTGTGAATTTCTTCAGGTAGTTTTTGTCTCTCTTTTTCCATTTAGGTTAATTCTATTTTTTAAGGAGTTGTTTTCTTCAGACAATTTTTCCTTCCTTTTCTAAGCTTTTGACTCTCTCATGAATACCTCTCATTTACTTACTCATTTTTTTTCTACCTCTCTTATTTGCCTTTTAAAGTCTTTTATGAGTCTTTCTAAGAAGTCTCTTTGGGCTTGAGATTAATTCATATCACTCTTTGAGATTTCTTCTATGGACATTTTGTCTTCTTCTGAGTTAATGTATTGCTCTGCTCTGTTGAAATAGTAGCTTTCTAAGATCAAGGTTCTTTTCTGCTTCTTGCTCAATTTCTTTACTTTTCTTTTTGTATTTCCTCTTTTTTTATTGTTATGATTTAACTCTGCTCCTGGACTAAAGGGTGTGCTATCCCATGCTTCCTCTGCAGTTCTAGGCCTTGCCTTTGAGCACAGGGGCCCCTTGTGTTTGCAGGGGTTAGTTTTTCCTGCTCTTTTCCAAAAATAGCCTATTTCCCAGAGTTTACTTTCTAAGCTAGGACTGGAAGGTGTATCACTGATTTGCTCCTCTACTGAGTCAGGACTGAGAATCTTAGTTGCTGATTTGCTATGATTAAAACACTCTTATCAACTTTCCCAGAGTCTTTCTGAGCTAGGTTGAGCCTTTTTACCCCAATGTGACTGACCTTTCTTGAACTTTTTCCAGCTTGTCTTGAGCTGGAAAGTGGTTTCATTCCATTAGAATGTTTGCAGGCTTGGTGTCACGTGGTTTTCTAGATAAACTGAGAGAGTTCAAGAAGCTTCCTGTCTTTACTCTGCCATCTTGGCTCCATCCCTAGAAGCAGACTTATTCTTCAAGAAAATCACTTTGGCAGTTGAGAACAGGATAATTATTGGGTAGATTAATGTGCTTCTAGGCACCAACTAAGAAATTAGGGAGAAATTGAAGACTAAAAAAGACAGAATGAGATAATAGTGTTGCCAATCAGCTGAAGAATATAGTATATGTTGGGAGGCTCATAAAAAAAAAAAAGAACTTAATTTTTTAAATGGTATTTTATTTTTTTCCTCATTATATGTCAAGACAATTTTTAACATGCATTTTCACAAGATTTTGAGTTCCAAATTTTTCTTCCTCTCCTCTTCTTCCTAAAATGTTAGGCATTAGGCAATTTGATATAGGTTATACATATACTATCACATAGAACATATTTCCATATTAGTCATAGTAGTGAAAGAAGAAACAGAGCAAAAATAAAAAAAAAATATAAAAAAATAATAAATTGGGAAAAAATGTCTTCAATCTGCATCCAAATGTCTTTATCTGGGTATGGATAAGATTTTCCTTTAGGAGTCCTTTGTATTTGTCTTGGATAACTATGTTGCTGATGAGCAGAGTCATTTATAGTTGATCAATACACAATATTGCTGAAACTGTATACAGTGTTTTCCTGATTCTGATCATATTACTTTGTACCAATTCATATGTCTTTCTAAATTTGACTGAAATCTGCCTGTTCTTTATTTTTTATTGTGCAATAATATTCAATTATTTTCATGTACCATAGCTTATTCATCCATTCCTCAACTGATATACAGCCCCTCATTCTCAAAAATCTTGCTACTACAAAAAGGACTCCTATGAATATTTTTGCATATGTAAATCCCTTTTTTTCCCTTTTTTATTATCTCTTTGGGATACTGACCTAGTAAAAGTATTGTTGAATCAAAAGATATGCAGAGTTTGATTGCCCTTTTTTGGTATAGTCTCAAATTATTCTTCAGAATGGTTGGATTCTTTTCACAATTCCATCAACAATGCATTAGTATCTCAGTTTTTTTCACATCCTTTCAAATATTTGTCATTTTTAATTGTTTTCATATTAGTCAATCTGATAGGCATGAGTTAGTACCTCAAAATTGTTTTTTAAACATTTGCAGTTCTTCTGTACATATTTCCAAATTATCATGCTGTACAAGAAAAATCAGATCAAAAAAGGGAAAAAATGTGAAAGAAAACAGAAAGCAAAAGCAAACAATAAAAAAAGTGAAAATACTATGTTGTGATCTACACTCAGTCCTCACAGTCCTCCTTCTGGATGAAAAGGCTCTCTTCATCATCAGTTCATTGGAACTGATCTGAATTACTTCACTGTTGAAAAGAGCCATGTCCATCAGAATTGATCATCATATAACTTATTGTTGCTCTGTGCAATATTTTCTTAATTCTACTCATTTCATTTAGCATCAGTTCATATAAATCTCTCCAGGCCTTTTTGAAATCATCTTGCTGATCATTTCTTGTTGAACAATAATATTCCATAACATTCATATATCATAACTTATTCAGTCACTCCCCAGTTGATGGACCTTCACTCAAATTCTAATTCCTTCCCACTATATAAAAGGCTCTTACAATCATTTTTTGCACAGTTGGGGTTCTTGTCTCTTTTTGTGTTTGATTGATTCTTGCTATCTCATTGAGTCCTTCACTTCCATTTCTTCAATTCTATTTTTAGTTAATTACTTTCTTCAGTTTTTTTTTTTTAATCTCCTTTATCATGTGGCCAATTGAACTTTTAAATTGAATTGTTTTGTTCATTGGATTTTTTTTCCCATTTCACAAATTCTGTTTTTCATGGAGTTGTTTGCTTTTCCCATTTCACTAAATCTATTTTTAGAGAGTTTTCTTCAGATTAATTCTGTGTTTCCTTTTTCAAACTCTCTTACAAATTTCTCATTTCCTTTCCCCATTTTTCTTCCAACTTTTCTTTAAGATCCTTTTTGAATTCTTCCAAGAGAGCCTTGTGAGACAGAAATCAAGTGATATCACTCTTTGAGGCTTCCTCTAGAGACACTTTGCCTTTAGTTTCCTCAGGGTTTGAGTGTTATTCTCCTTGTCACCATGAAAGCTATCTATTGTCAGAGCTCTTTTTGCTTTTTTGCTCATTTTAAAAGGTTGAGGTCTGCTCTTAGGGCAAAGGGGAGATTGTCCCAAACTTCCTCTGCAGGCAACAAGGGCTTCAGGCTGCCCTGGGGCCAGTTTATCTAGCTTCCTTCCTGGGCTGGGTGGTATGGGCACATCCTGGGTTTTATGCCTTCTGTAGTTGTGTTGGAGATCTCACAGATAGTCTGTTGATCTAGAGGCTTCTAAACCAGGAAAGAGTGGCCAATGCTACTGTATTTTTGTTAAGAGCCTCCCAGCAGATGCCCCTGGTGTTTGGAGACCACTTCACCCTGGGTTCCTGCAGTGCACCTGCACTGGGCCACTTCCCCCTTCCTTTTTTCTTTCCCCATGCCCACCCAATTGAGGCAGACTTTTCCTGAAGTTCTTCCAAAATGTATTCTGCTGGAAATTTGTTACACTCCAAATATTTGAGGTTCTGTAATTCCAAAACCAGTTCAGAGGTTTGATCTGATGTTGATTTGAGGGTAGCTAGGAAGAGATCAGACAAAGACTTATCTCCTCTTTGTCATTTTAGCTCCATCCTCAGAACTTTATTTCCTTGAAATTAATATTATTCTAGAAAACTTTAAAGTCATACCCATTATAAATACTGAGTGTATATATATATTTCAGTGTGTTGATCCCCCTTTTGATTTGTTACATTTTTCAAGGGTTATTCCAGTTATATCATTCTGGTATACCATTGGGTGTGGTCCATCTACCTGGCAGTAATGACTCAAAGTCAGTAACTGGGAAAGTGGAATGGCTTCATTGAAGACCATGCTTCTCACAGTATAATAAATCTTTTAGAGAACTCATCTTTACTATCTTTTTATTCAGAATTGAATTTGATGTAAAATATATATAGTTACTTAGGTTTGACAAAATTTGAAATAGCTGTTGAAATGTGACAGGGAAGATCTGGTCTTTTTCAAGATTATTATGATAGCTCTGAGACTTCTTAGGTGTTTTTTTTTTTTTTTAATTCTTATTTCAATCCATCCAGGTGTGAATATTCCAATACTTTGCTAAATCTTTGTGTGTGTGTATGTGTGTGTGTGTGTGTGTGTGTGTATGTGTCTTGAAAAATAATTTCTGGCAGACCTGAAACTAAGAGTTGGCAAGGTAGGTAGCTATATAGTAAGCAGCACACATGAATGTGGGGACAAAACAAGGTGCACTTTGTAATGTTACCTTTTATCAATTCTCACATTTTAATTCCACAAAAGTTCCCCTTGTATACCATACAAGTATATATTTTTCATAGATCACGTAACTTGTCTTCCAATGAAAATCCAAAGCCTGAAAATGGGAAGTAGCATGTAGGTTACTAAACTTTTTGAAAACCTTACTTATGGAATATAGATATAATGAATCCAGTCTGCATTTTGTTTCTCTTGAAGTACAATTCATCATCAGTTTGTGTGGTTCTCCATCTTATACAGAAACTATGGTTGACTTTAATGGTGTTTTGTATATAAAAACAAGGTGGCCTGTCTCATTCCTGTACAATTTTGTAAGTTTGCTCAGTGGAAGCTCATAATAAGCTTTTCATCCCATTTCCAAGTATACTCAGAATTAATTTGCATGGCCCAATATGGTTTTGAAATAAAATTATTAACACATCACAATGAATGACACCATGAAATAAACATGAAAAGCCCAGTGGAAGGTCTTTGAATTGATTTCCTAAGTTTCAAGAAACTCTTGTTCTGGCTCCAATCTCTTTCCCTCTGCTCAGTTGAAAAATGAAAGAGATCATTATTATTGTCATTATTACCACAAGTAGTACAAATCAATTCTACTAGTTTCTTGTGATTACTGGCAATGTAGAAATGAGTAGAATATAAGAAAGAGTTTTGTGAATTTGTTTCAAATAATCAATAGTTCTATCAATACCAATTACCATGTCAGTACAAGAGGGATGTGATCAGAGAGCTGTGTTAGGAATTTTATTCTTATTATGTTTTGAAGGATGGGCAAGAGAAATGAGATTAGGAGACTAGACCATAATATTCCATGCAAGGAGCAGAGGGAATTAAAATAGGAGTTACCCGAAGCGATAAGGATTTTCAATGAGAAAGGAAATGAGGAAATAGATGAAAAGATTCTGTAAAGATAGAATCAATAGGGTTTGATAGCTGATGGGAAATAGATAGTTAGAGACTGATAATGAAGAAAGGAGGATGGTGGTACCTTCAAAAACAAGAATATTAGGGAGAGAAGTACTTTTGGAAGTGTAGGAGATGGAAGAGAGATTTAATTTTGGATATGCTGAGTTTGAGCTTCTGGAAGGACTTAAAGATATTGAGCAGAGTGTTATAAATGTTGAACTGAGATTGTGAGGAAAGCTATGATGGTGACAAGGAAAGGGAAAGAAACAGGAAAATGTATTTTTATTAAATACTTACTATGTGCTAGGAACTGTGCTAAATACTTTTATATTTGAGATAATGTATGGGAGATAATAGATTCGGGTATTAATTTAGTTGAGAGATTAATGGGTATTATAGGATATGAATTTCTTGGAGGTAGCATCTTCTTTCCTCCTGGAAAGTCCATGGAAATTAAGATTCAACATCTTATAACAACAGAAGCAGCTAGTAAGCCTTACAATACTCAGTCAGTATGATAATTACTGTGTATTAGAAACTGAGTTAATTTTTTTTTTAATCACAGGGCTTGGCTTTAAATACCAGTTTTGCTGTTAATTGTACATAAAACAAGAAAACCTTTCTGTAGTTCTACTGCCTCAACTTTCAAACAATGTGGTTTTATTAGGTGGTCTCCAGTGCCATTGTTGAATTTTGATTTTATAATCTTAAGCCTCACAGAAGAAATATATAGCAGGCATCTACTTTGAGGAAGGAGGAGTTGAATTGAGATATGCAAACAAAGAAAATACAACTTCATTACAGGATAGAAGAAAGGACTCTGAGCCCTTTATCTTCTGATGGTGTGATGAGTTGATAAGAATGTATCCCTTCAGGGTGACAGCCAATCAGAAAATAAGATAAAGTATGGTTCTCTTGTTGTACATGTATTTGTATCAAATAAAAAACATGTATTGTTTTATTTTTTTGTTTTTTAACATAGCAACATTTCATGATTCTTTGAGATTCTGTTTTTCTGTCACTGTGGCATTTTTACCCCTATCACTTAGCACAAGGCCAGGTACTGGAATGTTTTTTCATTTTATCCATTACATCCCATGAGAGAGACTGGTTTTAACTCTTTTATGACTTAACATCTTCCAGTCTTTCAGCTAGCTCCAGTGTCATTTTCAACTCTTCAATCTTCTTTACTTCAGTTGTTAAATCTTGTCTTTTGTGTTTCTAATACATCTTGTGACACCTTCTCTCTATTCATACCACCTCATTCAATCTCACCAAAATTATTTCAACAGATTCTTCACCTTTTTTCCTGACTTAAGCCTGTCCTCCATTCCATATAGATACTCAATGATTTTTCTTTATGTTCAAATGTGACCAATCTCTCCCTGTTATTATGACCTGTTATTTGCATATAGTTTATTGATAATCTTCAAAGTTCTCCCCAGCTTGGATTACTATGATGCAAATCCTATTATTGTTATCTTCTTTTTACAGATAAGGAAACAGAGTCTGAGAGATACTTATCTAATTTCATACAGCTTGGAGTACACTGAAGCAAGATTAGAACTAACATCTTTATGGGGTCAAGAAGAATCTAAAATGAATGACATGATTGGACAACAGCAGCAAAAAACATATAGTATCATGGGCTTATAAATTGAAGAGATAGATTGGAGGACTCCATCAGTACTTAGAATTAGCATATACTTTATATTTTAGAAATTTTAATTTCTTTCTAAGCAAGAAAATGGCTCTACATAGCTTTGTATCTCTAGGGTAAACAGGAATTTAAATATAATAATGATAATAGCTAACATTTGTATAGCACTTTAAGATTTGCAAAGCATGGTTTTATATTTATTATTTCATTTGATTTTCATAGCACCTTGTGAGTTACTTATTATACTCACAATTCATGACTGTTATTGCTATTTATTTATTTTTTACAAATTAGAAAATGAATGCTAAGATCTAGTAAGTCTATGGAAGTAAAATTCAAACACAGATCTTTATGACTGTAACATCTCACACTCAATCCAATTTGTCATTGAGCTCCCTTATATAGTAATAATAATTATAAAAACTACCAGAAATCATATGACCCTTTAATGTTTACAAAATGATTTAAAGATATCTCATTTGATTCTCACAATAACATCAGGAGGTAAATGCGCTGTTATTATTCTTGTTACATTTAAGAAAATTAAGTCAAACAGCTATGATGTGACTTGCTTCAGGTAACACAGCTAGGAAATGTATGAGGTTGGATTTGAACTCCTATCTCTTTGACTTCAGTGAAACATAAAACCTTTAGGTCAAGAACTGTTTCTTTAATCTCTACCCTTTTCTCCTCTCTTATGATCTTATATATCTTAAGAGCCTAATATATCCTAAGAGCTCAATAACTATTTATTGACTTCAACAGCTAAAGAATTATGTGTTGAAAAAAGAATGACAGTATACTTATTGTGTATCTAATTTATATTTTAATGTATTTAACATCTACTGGTCATCCTGTCACCTGGGGGAGGAGGTGGAGGGGTAAGAGGTAAAAAATTGGAACAAGAAGTTTCGCAATTGTTAATGCTGTAAAGTTACCCATGCATATATACTGTAAATAAAAGGCTATTAAATAAATTAAAAAAAAAAAAAGAATGACAGCAAAGCTAGAATATGTCCCATTCAGCAATGAATGGAAAAACGAGAAAAGTTTTTATTTTCTGACTCATTATGGAAGACATCTTCCCTTACTAGCTGCCAAGTACTCTCATAAAACTCTTCATCTTTGTCAATTTCTCATCCAAATCTTATATCTTTCTATAGCTGTGGTGTGGTGATAAATGTTTAACAACTGGTTTTCCAATAAAAAAAAATCATTTTACATTTTCAGCTTAATCTGCATTATGAAAAAATTTCCCATCACTTTCTTCAGTCCAGATAATTAAAAAAGGAAAACAAATGCCAATAAACCGTGACTTTAATTTGTAGCCTTTGTCAATTTTTGAAATGTCAA
The DNA here is from genome assembly GCF_902635505.1 of Sarcophilus harrisii. NCBI lineage: Eukaryota > Metazoa > Chordata > Mammalia > Dasyuromorphia > Dasyuridae > Sarcophilus > Sarcophilus harrisii. The sequence goes on along the minus strand of NC_045428.1, from coordinate 61,387,700 downwards.
TGTTCACATTTCTTTTATTTGAAAACTTTTACAATCAGGAGACATTGGAGCTGGCTTCAGAACATCTCTGGTGTGTCTGTTCTATGTTTTATAGGTAAGGTAATTTTCCTAAAATCACTAATCAAATAAGAACTAGAGATAAAAGCTGAATCTGAGCCTTCTGGGTGTGGTAGAGTATTGGAAAGAGCAATAAATTTAGAGTAAAATGATTTTATTTGGAGCATGGAAGCTGGCTCATATTACTTCATATATAGAGATAGATTTTATGTATAATATCATATTATATATATATATACCTATTACTTCTACTTCTATCTTCCTTCTTTCCTTCCTTCCTTCTTTCCTTCCTTCCTTCCTTCTTTCCTTCCTTCCTCCCTCCCTCCCTCCCTCCCTCTCTCTCTCTCTCTCTCTCACCTCCCTGTGACTTATAACGTGAAGAAGTGGGACTAGATGATTTCCAGAGTCCTTTCCAAATCAAAATGTAATGATGCCATGATTCTGAGCTCAAATAACTTTTCATTAGATCACACTGCCTTTCAGTCCTAATCTGAAATCATTGTAAACAAATCAATAGAACACATGCTTTAGCACTAGTGGCCACATCTCTTTGCAAAATACTTGGACATAAATAATCTACACATCCATTAGCTAGGTCTGTCTAAATAGTCAAAGAACTCTTGGCTATGAATCAGTGTGTGTTATTTTAATTTTTTCCATCACCCACATAATCAAAATGTGAAGCTACTTAAAAAAAATCCACATCATTCTTTCCAATCATTACATAAATCGCAATGTTTCTTTATAAGAAAGTGAGTGTCCAGATTCAGCTGTGATTTATTGATTGTGTGAATTATTAGCCATATGTTTGCTGTGTGCCAGGATTATTATAAATTGCATGCATTAGGAAAAATAACAAAACAAAGCAACAACAAAAACACGGAAAAGTGAAGGAGGATTTAATCCCCATTAAAATTTAAATTCCTTATGGCATTTCTATGTGATGGAGAAGTCCTTCTCTAAGTTATAACTCTGGTTGGTTTGTTACCCTTACTGGCAGCACTGGAGAAAAGGATGAATCTAAACTTAGAAGATCAGAAGTTTGCATCCTAGCTTTTCATCCTTATTAATTGTATAACTCTGCACATCCATTCTGATCTTCATCTGTCTCATTCATAAAATAACAAACTTGGATTAGATGGTATTTAAGGTTCCTTCTCCTTCTGGACTCTATTAGATCAAGGTCAAGGAAAAGTGGTGAACATGTTGGTTTTTTAATTTGTCATTTTTGTCTTTAATACAATTCACTAGTTGTAAGTGATCTGATGTTTATGGTAAAAAACTCCCTTTAACATGGCAGAACACCTATATACACAAAATATTTTAGCTCATTGTATAGTATTGTTGTTTTTTGATCATTTTAGCCATGTCCAATTCCTCACAAGCCTGTTTTTTTTGTTTGTTTGTTTGTGGCGACTATACTAGAGTAGTTTACCTTTCTTCTCAAGCTCATTTTACAGATGATGAAACTGAAGCAAATAATAATAAGTGATTTGTTGAGATCCCCATAGCTAGTAAATCTCTGAGGTCACATTTGAATTTGTAAAGATAAATTTTATGAACTTCAAGTCCACCTCTCTATCCATTGCACCACCTATCTGCCCTTCATTGTATAGTAGAGCAGATAAAATGACTATTTCCTGAAGCAAAAGCAAGTTTTTATTATGGAAATTTGATTATTTCATTTTGACTATAGATATGAGCATAATACTTGTTTTTACATAATGCTCTTTATACTTAAAAAATAACTGAGATCAAGCAAGGTATAGCAATCAAGAATGATATAGGGTAAACAATGATAAACTGTGGATCATTATCCTATATGAGTTCATGTAATTGAATGTTGGGGTCATGAAATTATGATTTATTGTTATTAAATATTTGATTTGTGTCATTGTTTTGTATACTTACATACCTGGAATCACAAGTGGAAAAAAAGGGAGACAGAGCCAAGATGGCAGAGAAGGCACATGTGACTTTCATCCCCTCACAACCAGCTATTAAATTCAGCCTCAAAAATAGTAGTTGACTGCTTAAATTCATGAAGATTAGAAGCACACAATTTACCAGCCAAACATAATCTAGAAGATCACCAGGAAAGGTTTGTTCTGAGGGGCCAGAAACAAACCAGTCAGGCATTCTGAGCAGACCACGGGCGGGGGTGATCTCTGTGACTAGAGAAGTTATAGAGACGACTGTGCTATAGGCTAACTGCTCTGCCTTGATTACAAAGCAGTAAACTGGCAGAGAAATTAAAACCTAAAACAGAGTGTACTCTAAAAAGACACCAGAACCTAACAAGATCTGGCTTTAACCACCCAAACCCGGAAGTGATTCAGGCAGACCTGTAACACAGCCCTGCAGCCACATTCTGCAGTTAGGGGCTTTTGCAGCAGCAGTTTCAAATCTGCACGGCAGGGGGGCACAGCTTGGGCAGCCTCTAATCTGTACAGTGGGGGGCTCAGCCTGGGGCAATAGAACTTCCCCTGCAGATTGTGCTTCCCAGGGCAGAGACACTTCTGGTCTCTGCAGGGCTATTCACTGCTCAGCCACTAATATCCACAGCTCCAGGGCAGGATTGGCTTGGGATAGTGAAACTTTCACTGCTCAGTGTCTAGCCCCAGGGCAGTCATTAACCTGCACAGCAGAGTTCTTTGCAGGGCACTTTCCCAGCTCCCCCCTGCAGGCCTGAGTTACTTCTGGGAGGAACTCTTTCCCAGACCACTCCAGTACCTCTCTGCTCTTTGTAACTGGTTGGCAGGACAACTACCTGTCTATACATCTATCACTGCTCTGCAGAGGAAGCTGGTAACCTCCTAGCCCTGAAGGCAGACCCTACAGGTTTTAAAAAATGAGTAAAAAAATCAAAAGGATAATTGATAGCTTCTATACTGAAAGAGAGCAGCTTTTCAACCCCGAGGAGACTAATAACAGATAATCTCCAGACAATTGTTGGTCCCCAACAGAAAAGGCTCTCCTAGAATAGACTATTAAAAACCTTAAAAGAGAACTAGAAGAAAAATGGGGAAAGGAAAGAGAAGCTATGCAAGAGAGCAACAACTTCCTGAAATGTGAATTGGAAAAGGTAAAAAACTTCCAAGAAGTGCAGGGAAATAGAATTTGTGAATTGGAAAAAGAAAATAAGTCACTAAAAAAAATAGTGAAATGGAAAAAAAAATTCCATAGAGCAAAACAACTCATTTAAAAACTCAATTGGACATATACAAAAACAAGTTAAAAAAAAAATAATGAAAAAATAACTCACTAAAAATCAGAACTGAACAAATAGAAATCACTGATTCATTGAGACATCAAGAATCAGTCAAGCAAAACCACAAAAAAAAAAAAAAAAAAAAAAAAAGAAATATTGGGAAAAATGTCAAATATTTACTTTGAAAAACAATATACCTGGGAAATAGATCTAGGAGAGATAACCTGAGGATCACTGAACTAACCAAAAATTATGATGAAAAAAAGAGCCTAGATACTATTTTACAGGAAATCATGAAAGAGAACAGCCCACAAGTAGTAGAACTGGAAAGTAAAATAGGCATTGAAAGAATTCATCGAACACCTTCTGAAAAAGACCCTAAAATAAAAACTCCAAGGAATATTGTGGCCAAATTTAAGAGCTATCAGACTAAAGAAAAAATATTTCAAGCAGCCAGGAAAAAACAATTCAAATATCGAGGTGCCACAATAAGGGTCACTCAAGATCTGGCTGTCTCAAAATTAAAGGATCGAAGGGCCTGGAATCTGATATTCCAAAAGGCAAAAGAATTTGGAATACAGCCAAGAATAAACTACCCAGCTAAGCTGAGCATTTTCTTCCATGGAAGAAGATGGACATTTAATGAAACAGAGGAATTCCATTTGTTTCTAAGGAAAAAACCAGATTAAAAAAAAAAAATTGCTCTCCAGCCATAGGACTCACGAGAAGTAGAAAAAGGTAAAAGGAACTCTTGAGAACTGTATTTCTGTTGTGGATAAACATAAAAACCACATGTATAATTTAATTTTACTTATATAACATAAAAAAGGGAAATAGAAATGGAAAGGGGATAGTGTCAGAAAAAGGGGAAAGGGAGATTAAAAAAAAGGGAAACTACATCCCACTGTGAGGCAAAAGAAACCTGTCATGTCTGAGGGAACTTAGAGAGGGGGAGAAACATTGTGTGAATCTTACTTTCATCAGAGTTGGCTCAAAAAGGAAATAATTGACATATTTATTTTACAGAGAATCTTCTCTCACCTCATTAAAAAGTGGGAGAGGAAAAGGGAGAAGGAAAAAGAGTAAAAAGGAAAGGGTACAAGAAAGGGGAGGGAATTCAAAGGGAAGAGGGAGGGATCCTAAAGCAGGAGAGCTATGTGACACAAGTGAGACCCATAAGTCTAATAATAGGGAAGGGGGTAAGGGGAGCAAGAAAAAGTAAAGCATAATTTGGGGATATTAGGATGGCAGGAAATACAGAATTAGTAATTTTAACAGTAAATGTGAATGGGATGAACTCTCCCATAAAGCAGAGGTGGATAGCAGACGGGACCAAAAGTTAGAACCCTACAATATGTTGTTTAGAGAAAACACATTTAAAACAGGGAGATACATACAGAGTAAAGGTAAAAGGCTGGAGCAGAATCTATTATGTTTCAGGTGAAGTCAAAAAAGAAGGGTAGCCATCCTTCTCTCGGATCAAGCAAAAGCAAAAATTGATCTAATTAAAAGAGATTAGGAACGAAACTATATCTTGCTAAAGGGTACTATAGACAATGAAGCAATATCAATATTAAACATAGATGCACCAAGTGGTATGGCATCCAATTTCCTAAAGGAGAAGTATAGAGAGTTGCAAGAAGAAATAGACAACAAAACTGTAATAGTGGGAGATCTCAACCTTGCACTCTCAAAATTAGACAAATCAAACCACAAAACAAATAAGAAAGAAATTAAAGTGGTAAATAGAATATTAGAAAAATTAGGTATGATGGATCTTTGGAGAAAATTGAATGGTGACAGAAAGGAATATACTTTCTTCTCAGCAGTTCCTGGAACCTACACAAAAATTGACCATATATTAGGACATAAAGACCTCAAAATTAAATTCGGGAAGGCAGAAATAGTAAATGTTTCCTTTTCAGATCATGATGCAATAAACTACATTCAACAAAAAGTTAGGGGTAAATAGACCAAAAAATAATTGGAAACTAAATAATCTCATCTTAAAGAATGATTGGGTGAAACAGCAAATTATAGACACAATTAATAATTTCACTCAAGATAAATTTGTGGGATGCAGCCAAAGCAGTAATAAGGGGAAATTTTATATTTTTAGAGGCTTACTTGAATTTATATTTTTAGAGGCTTACTTGAATAAAATAGAGAAAGAGAAGATCAATGAATTGGGCTTGCAACTTAAAAAGCTAGAAAAAGACCAAATTAAAACCCCCAAATCAATTACTAAGCTTGAAATTCTAAAATTAAAAGGAGAAATTAATAATAGTAAAAGTTAAAAAAAAACCTATTGAACTAATAAATAAAACTAAGAGTTGGTTTTATGAAAAAACCAATAACATTGGTAAACCTTTGGTAAATCTGATTAGAAAAAGGAGAGAGGAAAATCAAATTAGTAGTCTTAAAAATGAAAAGGGAGAACTTTCCACCAATGAAGAGGACATTAAAGAAATAATAAGGGGTTACTTTGCCCAACTTTATGCCAATAAATTTGATAACCTAAGTGAAATGGATGACTACCTCCAAAAATATAGGCTTCCCAGATTAACAGAGGAGGAAGTAAATTGCTTAAATAGTCCCAATTCAGAAAAAGAAATAGAACAAGCTATTAATAAACTCCCTAAAAAAAATCCCCAGGACAGATGGATTTACATGTGAATTCTACCAACCATTCAAAGAAAAATTAGCCCCAATGCTATATAAATTATTTGAAAAAATAGGGAATGAAGGAGTCCTACCAAATTCCTTCTATGACACAGACATGGTACTGATACTTAAATCAGATAGGTTGAAAACAGAGAAAGAAAATTATAGACCAATCTCCCTAATGAATATTGATGCTAAAATCTTAAAAAAGATATTAGCAAAAAGACTACAGAAAATCATCCCCAGGATAATACACCATGATCAAGTAGGATTTATACCAGGAATGCAGGGTTATTTCAATATTAGGAAAACTATCAGTATAATTGTCCATATTAATAATCAAATTAACAAAAACCATATGATCATCTCAATAAATGCAGAAAAAGCATTTGATAAAATCCAATATCCATTCCTATTAAAAACACTTGAGAGTATAGGAATAAATGGACTTTTCCTTGAAATAATCAGTAGCATCTATTTAAAACCATCAGTAAGCATCATATGTAATGGGGAAAAAAACTGTAACCATTCCCAATAAGATCAGGAGTGAAACAAGGTAGCCCACTATCACCATTACTATTTAACATTGTATTAGAAATGCTAGCTTTGGCAATAAGAGTTGAGAAAGAGATTAATGGAATTAGAGTAGGCAATGAGGAAACCAAATTATCACTCTTTGCTGATGATATGATGGTATACTTAGAGAACCCCAGAGATTCTACTAAAAAGTTATTAGAAATAATCTACACCTTTAGCAAAGTTGCAGGATACAAAATAAACCCACATAAGTCATCAGCATTCTTATATATCACTAACAAAATCCAACAGCTAGAGTTACAAAGAGAAATTCCATTTAAAGTAACTACTGATAGTATAAAATATTTAGGAATCTATCTGCCAAGGGGAAATCAGAAACTTTATGAGCAAAACTATAAAACACTTTCCACACAAAGTCAGATCTAACCAACTGGAAAAATATTAAATGCTCTTGGATTAGGTGAGCAAATATATTAAAGATGACAGTATTACCTAAAACTAATCTATTTATTTAGCTCTATATCAATCAGACTTCCAAAAATCTATTTTAATGACCTAGAAAAAATAACAACAAAGTTCATATGGAAAAACAAAAGGTGAAGAATTTCAAAGGAATTAATGAAAAAAAAAAATCAAATGAAGGTGGCCTAGCTATACCAGATCTAAAGTTATATTATAAAGCAGTGGTTACCAAAACCATTTGGTATTAGTTAAGAAATAGACTAGATGATCAATGGAATAGGTTAGGTTCAAAGGACAAAACAGCCAATAACTTTAATAATCTAGTGTTTGACAAACCCAAAGATCCTAGTTTTGGGGATAAGAACTCATTGTTTGACAAAAATTGCTGGGAAAATTGGAAATTAGTATGGTAGAAACTAGGCATTGACCCACACTTAACACTGTACACCAAGATAAGGTCAAAATGGGTTCATGACCTAGGCATAAAGAATGAGATTATAAATAAATTGGAAGAGCATAGGATAGTTTACCTCTCAGACCTGTGGAAGAGGAAGAATTTATGACCAAAGAAGAACTAGAGATTATTATTGATTACAAAATAGAAAAGTTTAATTGTATTAAATTGAAAAGTTTTTGTACAAATAAAACTAATGCAGACCAGATTAGAAAGGAAGCAATAAACCAGGAAAACATTTTTACAGTTAAAGGTTCTGATAAAGGACTCATTTCCAAAATATATAAAGAATTGACTAATTTATAAGAAATCAAGCCATTCTCCAACTGATAAATGGTCAAAGGATATGAACAGACAATTCCCAGATGAAGAAATTGAAACTATTTCTAGCCTTATAAAAAGATCTTCCAAGTCATTATTAATCAGAGTTGAGACAACTCTGAGATACCACTACACACCTGTCAGATTGGCTATAATGACAGGGAAAAATTATGCGGAATGTTGGAGGGGATGTGGGAAAAGAGGTACACTAATACACTGTTGGTGGAATTGTGAATACATTCAGCTATTCTGGAGAGCAATTTGGAACTATGTTCAAAAGGTATCAAACTGTGCATACCCTTTGATCCAGCAGTGTTGCTACTGGGCTTATACCCCAAAGAGATACTAAAGAAGGGAAAGGAATCTGTATGTGCCAAAATGTTTGTGACAGCCCTGTTTGTACTGGCTAGAAACTGGACAATGAATGGATGCCCATCAATTGGAGAATGGTTGGGTAAATTGTGGTATATATATTTTATGGAATATTATTGTTCTGTAAGAAATGACCAGCAGGATGAATACAGAGAGGCTTGGAGAGACTTACACGAACTGATGCTAAGTGAAATGAGCAGAACCAGGAGATCATTATATACTTCAATGATACTGTATGAGGATGTATTCTGATGGAAGTGGATTTCTTTGATAAAGAGATCTAACTCAGTTTCAATTGATCAATGATGGACAGAAACAGAAAGAAGGAAAAGAAAGAAAAGAAAAAAAATAAGTTCTGGTGTAGAGGATTTAGCAAAAACTTGGTTTCAAGCAAATGGGTTTTACTCTTCTTAGAGACACTTACCAATTGTGTAATCCTCAGTTTATGAATCTTCAAAATGGGACAAATAATAATAATAATAATAATAATTATTATTATTATTATTGTTATTAGCCTATGAATGTTTGGAAGAGAAAATGAAATAAAATAAGTATAGATTGAATGAGATCTGAAGATTCTTATTCCTATTCCCCCTCTCATGGATGAAGCTTGAGTCAGAGAGCATGTTTCCTAAGTCTATCTAAAGATCATTTTATCTTTGTTATCACTCCCATTCCATGGACTTTTCCTTCCAAGGAGTTGGAAAATGATTCTTTAATATTACTTCCTCAAGCTCCCACTAGTGTATTCCCCCCAATATTTTCATTTTAAAATCCAATTAGTCAGCTGGCCTTAATTGTTTTAAAAAAGGAATATTTATGAAAATTATAGAATAAGTGGAATCATGACTTGAAATATAAAGTCTTAAAATCTTTGTATGATCAGTTGATAGTTTCTATCTGGTTATAGAAACAGGGAATCTTGTTACTTTGAGTAATTTGATTAAATCAAATTGCTTTTCTCTTTCATATATAAAGCACTTTATATAAAATAAACACTACCTTAACTTTACTTGTTGCCATTTTTATTATTATATGATAGAATCCTCATGGTTGATAGCACCATCAACCTCTACTGTAGCCATACCCCATAAGAAGGGAAATGGTCTTGTGAATGTTATCTCAGGTATACAAAAGTCTGAGTTTCAGCCACCAGCTTATCATTGACCTCCCTTTCTTTTTCTCTGAACTAGGGTTTTTTGACAGCAACACATTTGTCTAATGAGTAGATATGTTGAGCAGACGTAAATCAATGGAGTTTGTGCTTTTTGAAGGGCTTTATGCAAAGCTTAGTACAAGGAAAAAAGCTGAGGAATGGTGAACCCATAAGACTATGCCCATACTGCCTTCATTTTTCTAGTAATAGCTCATATTCTCATTTAATTTTAAGGGTTTTTTTAACTGTATCCTCAATAACTGAATAAAGTTGGCAACATAAATATCATTTTTCCTTTTTTATAGTCAAAGAAATAAAGGTTCAGTGGGGTAAAATACTTGTTTTGTATTAGAAGGCTTTTTAAAAAATGTATTTAAAAGTTAAACACTGCTTTTTTTTCCTTTCTCATTTTTTTCTTTTTGTTATGATTTTTCTTGTGCAGCATGATAAATGTGGAAATGTGTATAGAAGAATTGTACATATTTAATATATATTGGATTTATTTGCTGTCTAGGGGAAGAGTGGGAGGGAGGGTGGGAGAAAAATTTGGATGGCATAGTCTTGCAAGGGTGAATGTTGAAAACTAATTTTGCATATATTTTGAAAATAGAAAAGCTATTATTAAAAAAATGAAAAAAAAAGTTAAACATGAAATAGAAAAAAGAAAACAAGAAATTGCCATGTGCACGGAAGAACATAGGTGATGATTATAATATAATAAATAATAAAGTTTCCATTTTAATAAATCCTATACAAAAACTATTATGTTTTATATTCAAATCTGTCTATCTTTTCTTCTCTGTCTATCTCTTATTCTCTGGTATTATCATTTGGGTAGCAGATCTGAGGTTCAAACACTATCAATTCCCATTGCTTTTCACTGTTTAAATAAAGTGAGCAGTTTGTATACTTGTTGAAATAAAAATACCAGTCTAATTGGAACCCACAACTGCAGGTACAAGTATATCCTCCAGTCTTTCCTTTTCTAACAATCCACAAAGTAACCTCAAGATAATATAAATCATATTATCAATTAACTGGAGCAGATTTTTTCAAGATTACTAAGTACTTTCACATTTAACTGTGTATTTGTAATGTATAGATAATTCATGACTAAACATAATGAGATAATTGGGATTATAAACTGTTTTTTAAATTTTCTATTTAACTTTATGGGAAGAGGCCCTGGATGTTTCAATATCTTCAATGATTTGATATTTTGTCAGTGTCAGTAAGCCCTTGACCAAGGTGGATCTGGCATATGTTTGGATTATAGAACTAGAGCTGAACAGACCTTACATATTTTAAAGTCCAATGCTTATTTAATAGATGGAGAACCTGAAGTTCAGAAAATTAAAGTTAATTACTTGGATGACATAGCTAGTATTAGCTATATATATTAGCAATACAGAGGTGAAATGTGAATTCACATTTTCCTGACTCCAAATCTGATACTCTATCATATCTCAATGCATCTAATTTATATTAGCAGATAGTCTTCATGCTTTCTTTGGCTGAAAAGTGTGTGCTCACACACACACACACACACACACAAACATACATGCCAACACATTTACTTAGTCATTCACTCATTTAGCTATATATTCTTTCCTTTGTTTTTTCATTTCTTTATTCTTCCTTCTTTCCTGTCTCCCTGTCTTTGTCTCTTTCTCTCTTTCTGTCTGCCTCTGTCACTCTTTTTTTTTTTCCTCTGTCTCTCTCTTTCTTTCTTTTGTTCTTTCTTTCTACCTTAGGCCAGCCTTCTGATGGTGAGATCCTTGTTCTTAGGTAGTCTGCTATTTGAATTTAGACATAAATAGTATATTTGTTGGTTTAGATTATTTTGAGGTTTATAAGTTCCTGCTATTTCTCACATTAGAGAAGTGAGACTTGGATTAACTGATATGTCCAGGGCCACTGAGATAGAGGGTCAATAAATTAAGTTGAAAAGTCAGCTTCAAGATTCTAGGCTGTACTTTAGCTTAGTAGGACCTCTCAGAACTGGTATTCTATTAGTCTAGCCTTTAAAACTCAGGGTCCTGATTGCACAATGATGAGTTATCAAAATGGGAATTTAATAGAAATAAATCTCATTTATATTTGTCAAATAGATACACATTAGACAAATACAACATTCCGATTTCTTATATTTATGTCCATATCTAAATACAAAGAGTAAAGTCTTTTTCTGAGTTTTCAATCTCCTCCTGTTCCTAGCACAATGCTTTGTATATAGCGGGGTTTAAAAATCATTTGTTTAGTAAATAAATAATGGAGCATTGTCAGCATAGTTTGCTGGCACCTACTTGACTTCTTGTAGAGTACTGTTTAACCATCTTCTCAACTATCTAATGATGCTAGGTAATTATGCTTATTAAGTGTTTCCTGTGTGTAAGACACATATGAGTGACGTGGTAGTGAGTCAGTTTGAAGGAAGGAAGACTTGTATTAAGTTTTGACTCACGTATACACTATTTGTGTGACCATTAATGAACATGTGATTGAATATATTAGTAATCCAAATAGATCTCTAAAACCAATGGTGTCAAACTCAAGTAGAAATGGGGTCACATATAAAATCCCTGAGTACTATATATTAACTCAAAAATCTGCATATTAACATTATCTATATTCTATCATGTTTTATTTATTCTGTTAAATATTTCCCAATTAAATTTTAATTTGCCTTAGTCTGGACTAGATTTTCACAGGTATGTTACAGATAAGTTGTTGCCACTCCACATTGATACAAGGGGTTTCTAATTAGTGAGGCAATGATCCACAGTGACTAAATGTATGGTCCCATCCCTCCAAAATGTTATATGATGTTCTAAGTGCTAATGAGATAAAGACAAAATGAAAAAACAGAAGTGCAAAAATCTAGCAAAAAAAAAAAGTGATCCTTGAATTTAGGGATCCTATATTTTATTAGAGCAGTGAGAAGAAGACACAGTTAAGTTAAAAGCATAAACAAAATAATTCAAAATATCTCAGGGTATTAGGGAAAGTCTCATGTAAGCAGTGGCAGCTGGGCTGTGTTTTGAAGGAAACTAGGAATTTTCAAATATGATGACGAGGGTATACATTAAATATTTGGTGTGAAAAGGGATGACCAAGGCATAGAAGTAAAGATTGAATATGATATATTTGGAATAACTGCTAGAGTAGTTTGGAACACAGAGGGAGAAAATACATGGAAGAGAACAATATGAAATAATACTGGATATAGGCATGCTTCATCACTTTAACCACATAAAGAAATTATCTATCTAGGATTAATAATTGGATCTTGTAATACTAGTAGAAAACATAAAAAAGTGAGAAGTAATAAGAATAAAGTATTTTCCTCAATGAAACTTAAAAGCTTTCTTGTCATTCCAGTGTTATAGCTATGGTTAGACCCATTGGACATAACAAATTGCCAACAGGTTTCCCAAAGGACACATTCAGGTGAGGAAGAGCAACACTTACTGAGTGATATTTAAAGAAAAAGTAATCATTAATAATTTTTAAAAGATAACTTTCTAAAGCAAAATAGATTTCTAGGTGTCAGGGAGTACCATTATAAAATAGCCTGTCAATTTCAGAATCCACAGGAACTATGTGGGTCATACTGATTCCAGCACTCATGTTTCGTTGGATTGAATTGGTTTTCCTGGCTCCCTTGAAGTGAAAGTGCTGAATTTTAAATTGAGATCATTGCCTATAAATTCCATTTATTCTTCATGCTTACTAAATATCTGAGGCAGGAAAGATCATGACAAACAGTTTGGATTAAATTGAGCAAATACATTTTCTGGAGGCAAGATAATCTTGGAAGTTAGCCTGATAATGTGGGAGCTTACATGTATATGTTGCTATGCCAATAAGCTCTATCTGCACCAGTTTTTATTCATTACAGAATTCTGAAATAAAGAAGACTGTCAAGTTGTCTGCAGTTACAGTTACCAAGTTCATATCAAGTTATAGGGATTGTGCAAAAAGCTACGGCATGTAATGGCTTCTGGTTTAGGTAAACTCACATAAAGAAATAGAATTTTTAATTGTTGGTCCAGTGCACAGAGCACTAAGGCTGGAGGCAGGAGGGCTCATGTTCAAATCTTGCATGCTTCAGACATGTACTAGCTGTGTATCTGAAGCAAGCCACTCCTAAGTTTTAGTTTTCTCATCTGAAAAATTGGATTAATAACAGGATCTACTTCACAGGATTTCTATGAGAATAAAATGAAATATGCAAGCCATAAAATGCAATGTCAATGTTAATTTTTGTTGTTGTTGTTGTTATTAATATAATGAAGGAAATTTCAGGATTGATTGTTATCCATCATCCTTCTCTCTTTACTATTTGAGAATGAGGCAATGCAAAGAAAAGCTTTGAGAAGCCAAAAAATAACTATTAAAAGATTCCTGTCAAGAAGCTGCTATTGGTTTTGTCCTGTGCTTCTCCCTATCTCAAGTTGCATCAGATTATTCCATGATTTATGATTTGCCCATTCAGTGAAGTGTATGTATGAGGGGAAGGGGCAATATGATGCTAGGGTCTTCTGTCCATTGTCAGGGCTTCTCCCCCAACTTTTATTATCATTCCATTTTTCTCATTTGAATTTAGAGTCAATTTCTTTGTCAAAAGGATGAACCCTCAGAAGTTTTAGAATTTGACATGGGAAATCTAGGAGATGATCTGAGTTTTAATGAAAAGCTTTATATCTTCGGTCACCTGAACAATGAAGAAGTAAGCAGTTATTTGTTCTCAAGAAGAGATAATGAAGACCTGAGATAAGATTTTACATTATGTAAGCATCTGTCAATGAGGAAAGAAAAAAATTAAGAATGTGGAAATCATGTATTTTAAAAATACTGATTTTGAAAAAGGCAAGAAATGGATCATTTGGGCTATAGAATTGAATAAAAATTTTCTTTAAAGGAAAAACAATTAAAACATAACTACAAAGCACTTTTCTTACAAGAAAATGGAGAAATAGATGGGTGATGCAACCCATACTGTTCTTATTTCACAAATGAAGAAACTGAATCTCACAAGAGATGAAATGATTTAATAAGTGTTGTAGCTGGGAATCAAGTCCATTACTCCCTTTCTCCATTGTAGTACATTGTCTTTCATGTCAGAAAAACCCATTTTTCTCTCTCTCTGATGTTGGGTATGTACCTGCATCTGGTCAGAAGGCTGGATACCTTCTTCATTGTCAGATATTTGAGACATTTACAAGCAAAAGATATTTTGTGTAAAATAATTCCAGGGCAATGGATGCCAACAATTCAATATTAGAGTTAAGATGTGGGCATGCTGTATTTTCATAAATTGTGAGTCTAGTTCTCTCTCTTTATGAGTAAAACTAACTTTATGCTTCCACCTAAAGAATCCCTAGGTTCCTTCAAAATGCATCTCCCACATGAGACATTTTCTCAACATCTTAGCTATGTCTTCTTTCCCTTTTCAAAACATTTTTTATTTGTATTACTGCATTAGGTATATGATCTTATGAGGCAGATTTAAATGCCTACATTGACAGTAATTATGGTCTTGGAAGTGTGGTTGTGAAATAGATAAATGTCTCTTCAGTATGTCCCCAGTTAAAAAGAGAAAATTCTCTAACAATAAGTGTAGAATCTGAGATCCCTTCTTCACAGGAGAAAACATTGCTTTTTCTTACATTGTCCTCAGATATGTCCTGCTTCCTCATACTATGAACAAAGGGACATGAAGAAATGCAGAGATTGAGACTAGCCACTGGCATCCTTGAGAAATGAAAATAGAGCAGTCAGATGTTATCTTTAACAAGATACTTTTAGGATCAGTTATTAGTTGATCTCAAGCGAAATGAGACAGGAAAGGTGGATAGGAAGTGTTAGGTTTTTTCTCTCTCTCTTCCTCCCCCTTTCTCTTTCTCTCTCTATCTCTGTCTTTGTCTTTTTTTGTTTCTCTGTCTCTGAATGTCCCTGTATCTGAGTGTGTGTGCATTTGTGTGTGTGTGTGTGTGTGTGTGTGTGTGCGTGTTTACACAATTTCAAATCTCATCTCTACTCTTCAGCATTTTTACCAGAGGACAATTGACTCTGCTTACTTGTTCATCCATCAATCATTCATTTTTCTATTATCTATCCATCCATCTATCTATTTACCTATCTACATACACACATACATATACAGATAAATACATAAATAAAAATTAGCAGAGGAGCGTAGAAAGTCAGTTGAAGCTATCCAGTAATTTTGTTACAGGTCATTACAACAGAGAAAAAAATCAGTTTGAAATGAGTCTAGGTTAAGTCTCTCAGTATAGTTGATAGGAAAAATATATTTCAACTAAAATGTAATTGTTGTTAATTTTTTTCTTCCAAAATGGGTCACATATTGATGCATCAAGAAGAAATTCAGATATGTTGGGAATCCATGGAATTTTCATAATGTGTCTTTGCTCAGGAGATATCAGAGGTAAGAGGAACAATTAAGGACATCTGTGAACATGATGACTGTAATTAAAGAAAAGAAGATAACAGGTGGGAAAGATGTAATGGATATAGCACTTGGAGATTGCATTTGTGGGGTTACGAGGAAGAGTTAAAGATGCTTCAGGTTTCAGTCTTGAATGTGGGTAGAATAAACAAAAATAAGTTTGGTGAAAGGATATGTGTGGGTATAGGTATGTGTGGAGATGATGAGTTTAGTTTTGAATATGATGGGAAAGATGTTGAACACACAGATCTAGCTGATAAACGCAGCTGTAAGGAAAAATTTCAGGAAATAAATTAGTTAAAATTTTTGATTTATAAATTATCTACCTCTACTTGATACTTAGATTCATGACAATGCAAGATGCTGAATTTGAGAAGATTTTTTTTTGTGTGTATTGTAGAATGTTGTCTGGATGTCCCAGTAAGAGGGCAGCTGGATTTGGAAAATGAAAAGAATATGTCCCTCCTTCTTCCTCTTATCCTGATGGGTATGGAAAAATACATAAATATATCTGGCACTTGAAAAGATTAATATATATCACCCAAAACATCTTTGCATGCCCTTTTGGCAGCCAGAATATAGCGGTTTGGAAGTGAGGGGAAGGAAAATATAGTAAAGAAAAGAAAGATTAATTAGTTAAATTAATGGAATTAATGAGATCTTTGGAATAGGAATCAGAAAACCTTGATCTAAATGCTCCCTCTATATCTTACTACTTGAATGACATTGGGCAAATTACTTTATACCTCTGAGCCTCAGTTTCCTTATATGTAAACTGAATGGTTTCATCTAGAAAAAGCTCTAAGGTCCTTTGCAATTTTACATGTTAAATAATTAATTTAGAAAAAAATGTAATAAGCACAACAGGAAAAATATAGCATGTAATATTGAACTATAAACTGTCTCAAAAGGATCACTGAGATATAATTTCCACAAGCATGTGCAATAAATGATTATTTGGAATTTACAACATATGCCCTTTTTTATTCCTTTCTTTTTAAAAATTAAGTATTTTTTATTTATGCTGCAGCATCAACTGTTACACTGAATCAAAGCTCACAAAAAGTCAGTTGAGCAAAATAAATAAACACATTGGCCATATCTGACAATGAATATCACTTTCTGAACCTATAGTCTACCACCTCTCTCCAGAGAAGAGGGCATTTACATGAGATATTTAGAGTCATTAACTGGTCCTTATACCAACCAGAGATCTGAAATTATTCAATAAAGTTTTCTTTTACATTTTTGCGATCATTGTATAAATTGTTATGCTTAATTGGATCCCTTCTTCTGCATCGATTTCTAGAACTCTTCACCAGTCTTCCGTTATACTTGATGTTTGTTCTTTCTTACGGTGCAATTCTATTCCATTGTATCCAAAAGCATTTTATTTAACTCTTCTCCAGATTATGAACAATGGTTTTATTTCTAGTTCTTTAATATCCCAAAAAGATCTGTTATAAATATTACATGTGCATATATGTTTGTGTGTATGCATACATGTGTATATACACATATATCCATGCCTATATACACAGGTGCATTCTATGTGCATGCATATACAAACACATGCACATATAATGGGGCCTATATCTATAATTGACATTTCTCTCTATGAGTGGTGTTGTGGATAGAGTTTAGAATGCTGGGCTTGGAGTCACACTAGTTGTGTGATCCTAAGCGAGTAACTTACCATGTTTGCTTCAGTTTTCTCATTTATAAAATGAGCTGAACAAGGAAATATCAAATCACTACAGCATCTTGGCTAAGAAAACCTCAAATGGGATCATGAAGAGTAGGACAGAACTGGAAAATGGCTGAACAATAATATAATTTTATGTAATTATGTGTGCATTATACATATACATACATATATATGTGTGTGTGTATGTATGTCTATCTCTACATGTTGTTTCCCCCTTTAGAATGCAAGCTCCTAGAAGAAATAGATCACTTTTCCTTTGCCTTTGAATCCCTATTGCCTAGACCAGTGCCTTTTACTTAGAATGTGTTTTTAAAATGCTTGATTGATTAATAAGTAATGATGTTGATCCAAGATTGGTATATAACTTCTTTTCTGTTTCTACTTAAATAAATTCAATGACATAGTACAGAAAGTGCTTTGTCAACATTGAAATCCTCAATAAATGTCACCTTTTCACATAGAGTTAGATATAGCATGGGGGAAGGAACACTGGGTTAAGAGTTCAAAGCGTCCTGAATATGAATTAACCTATTAATTGTTTCTAATAGGCAACTCCCTTAAACTTTTAAAATTTCAATGTTTTCAGTTGTAAAATTGAATCAGTGAGGAGAACATCCTAAAGTAAGTATCAGAAAAAAACAACAATATAATCATTCTCAACTCCTTCTACTCCATGCCCCATAATTCAATAGATAGTGAAATGAAGGGAATAAACTCCCAGAAACTTTATGCTTTGAAATGAGCAACTGTTGGTCCAAGCTGAGTTACCTATGTAGCCTGAAAACCTATAGTTCTGTCACCCAGCAATGGCTATTACTTCTCTGATCTTTCTTCCTTGGAGATAGTTCCCTTGGATTCTTCTTTAGAATGTTCTTAGAGTTCCATCACTATTTCCCTCCTACTATATCTCAGGCAAAATTTATTGAAGCTTCATTTTCTACTATAGTTTAATATCTCTATGCTCCTTTGTGGAGCTACTTCTGTCATCCAAACAACCTGTCATTTGCTTTTGCAGTTGCTCTTTCTTCCTTTGGGGAGTATGATCTTTCAGCATGAAACCACCCCTTGTGATTAAATCAATGTATTTTAAGAGACAGAAAGATACAGAGTTTCATGCACACACACACACACACACACACACAGAGAGAGAGAGAGAGAATATGTAAATAATATGGTAATATCATGAACATTGAATTGCATTGGACTTTCAGATAGGAGAGACCTCAGATTGAATCCTAGGTATAACAATTGCTATTTATGTTACATTGGTCAAGTTTGAATTTCATTTGAAAAGAAAGAAAGAAAGAGTTACCAAATCATAGAGTAATGAGTAAAGTATTTTTCTTTTATTTATTTCTTTTATCATTATAGCTTTTTATTTACAAGATATATGCATGGGTAATTTTTCAGCATTGACAATTGCAAAACCTTTTGTTCCAGCTTTTCCCCTTTTTCCCCATCCCTTCCCCCAGATGGCAGGTTGATCAATACATGTTAAATATGTTAAAGTATAAGTTAAATACCATATATATATATATATATATATATATACACACACAGATGTCCAAACAGTTATTTTGCTGTACAAAAAGAATCAGACTTTGAAACAGTATACAATTAGCCTGTGAGGGAAATAAAAAATGCAGGTTGGCAAAAATAGAGGGATTGGGAATTCTATGTAGTGGTTCATAGTCATCTCTCAGAGTTCTTTCACTGGGTGTAGCTGGTTCAGTTCATTACTGGTCTATTGGAACTGATTTGATTCATCTCATTGTTGAAGAGGGCCATGTCCATCAGAATTGATCATCATAGATTATTGTTGTTGAAGTATATAATGATCCCCTGGTCCTGGTCATTTCCCTCAGCATCAGTTCATGTAAGTTTCTCCAGGCCTTTCTGAAATCCTCCTGCTGGTCATTTCTTACAAAACAATAATATTCCATAATACTTATGTATTTTATGAATATTCCATCCAACAATATTCAATAATTTATTCAGCCATCCTCCAATTGATGGGCATGCATTCATTTTCCAGTTTCTGGCCACTATAAAGAGGACTGCCACAAACATTAAAATCTCTTTGGAATATAAGCCCAGTAGTAACACTGTTGGATCAAAGGGTATGCCCAGTTTGATAACTTTTTGAGCATAGTTCCAAATTGCTCTCCAGAATGGCTGGATATGTTCACAATTCCACTGACCGATGTATCAGTGTCCCAGTTTTCCCACATCCCCTCCAACATTCCACATTATCTTTCCCTGTCATTCTAGCCAATCTGACAGGTGTGTTAGGTATCTCAGAGTTGTCTTAATTTGCATTTCTCTGATTAATAATGACTTGGAGAATCTTTTCATATGGCTAGAAATAGTTCCAATTTCTTCATCTGAAAGAGTAAAGTATTTTTCAAAGCTTAATCAACTATCCACATGTGTATTGTCACAAAATGTAACATCAGTATATGACTTATATCATTTAAAACACTGTTGTTTCAAACCAAAGAAAAAAATTCTAAGTTCTTACTTCATTAATAAGAATAGTACATTCTCTCTCATCTACTTAGAATGGTAATTTCCAAGGCAAACATAGCTTCCTCCATCACTCATCAATGCTTGATGTCCCAGGAAGCATTCTTAAAGAGATTTCAATAACGATGTAAACATCCTTTACATAGTTGATCTAAGATGGATGTGTAGAGACTAAGGGATAATCAGCAGAAAATCAAGATGGAAGTACTGATGGAGATGAATAAAATTGAAAAAAAAAAAACTAATGATAACAAGGTAAAACTGGTTGACAGGTAACAAGTATTTACAAAACCTTTAAAAACCCCAAAATATAGCACTTTTTAACATGAAAAATCACTAGAAAACATAGGAATAACTTGATCTTTTCTCAAAATGATCAAGGTGTCTCTAAAAATCAAAGATTAGCATTCTTTTTGATGTAAGTATATTGGAGTCCTTTTCAATATCAGGGACAATACAAGGATGTCCATTGCCTCCATCATCATTTAATACAGTAGTAGAAATGTTAATTGCAGTAATAAGAGAAGAAAATAAATAGAAAGCAAAGCACAAAGAGAAAACATAATTATTACTATTTGTAGATATGATTATTCACTTAGAAAACCTCATAAGTTAAAATAGGATTTATTGAAGAATTAATGATCATTAGAATAGAGGGCATAAAATAAAACCACAGAAACCATCCACCTTTTGGTATGTTAATAACAAAATCTAACAAGAATATAATAGTTCATTCAAATTAAATGAAGTTATAGTTAAGGCTCTTTTTTTTCATAAGAAAGAATCGATTATACTGATGTTTCCTGTATTGCCTGGGTGAAAAAAAAAAGTACATCTGTGTACATATTTGGGGAGGGAATGACACAGAGAAGAAATCTCCAATTCCTTATTTACCTATTCATATAGATCTTTGGGAAGTTGTGTGTTCATAAATCAGCAGATAGATGATATGAACACTGATCCTTCCATTTCTTTTATTTTATTTTTCCTTTTTTTCCCCCATAATTATAACTTTTTATTGACAGAACCCATGCCTGGGTAATTTTTTTTTTTTTTTTTTTTACAAAATTGTCTCTTGCACTCACTTCTGTTCTGACTTTTCCCCTCCCTTCCTCCACTCCCTCTTCCAGATGGCAAGCAGTCCTATACATGTTAAATATGTCACAGTATATCCTAGATACAATATATGTGTGCAGAACCAAACAGTTCTCTTGTTGCTCAGGAAGAATGGGATTCAGAAGGTAAAAATAACCTGGGAAGAAAAATAAAAATGCAAATAGTTTACATTCATTTCTCAGTGTTTTTTATTTGGGTGTAACTGCTTCTGTCCATCATTGATCAATTGAAACTGAGTTAGATCTCTTTGTCAAAGAAATCCACTTCCATTAGAATACATCCTCCTACAGTATTGTTGTTGAAGTGTATAATGATCTCCTGGTTCTGCTCATTTCACTTAGCATCAGTTCGTGTAAGTCTCTCCAAGCCTTTCTGTATTCATCCTGCTGGTCATTTCTTATAGAACAATAATATTCCATAACGTTCATATACCATAATTTACCCAACCATTCTCCAATTGATGGGCATCCACTCATTTTCCAGTTTCTAGTCACTACAAACAGAGTTGCCACAAACATTTTGGCACATACAGGTCCCTTTCCCTTCTTTAGTATCTCTTTGGGGTTATAAGCCCAATAGTAGCACTGCTGGATCAAAGGGTATGCATAGTTTGATAACTTTTTTAAGCATAGTTCCAAATTGCTCTCCAGAATGGATGAATGTATTCACAGTTCCACCAACAGTGTATTAGTGTCCCTGTTTTCCCACATCACCTCTAACATTCCTCATTATCTTTCCCTGTCATTCTAGCCAATCTGACAGGTGTGTAGTGGTATCTCAGAGTTGTCTTAATTTGCATTTCTCTGATTAATAATTGTAATGGGCTGAGGTTTGAATTGATGCACTGACTATACTCTATTAATATACATGATTGGAAAAGGCTATTAAATAAAAAAAAATATATATATATACATGATTGGATAAAGAATGGTCCCTGCCCACTCTCTGTGCAAGTCCTGATGTGTTGTATAGGAAATGACGATTTTGGTGGGTGGAGGCAGAGAGAGAGACAGGAAGAGAAGCTGGGAGAGATTGGGCCTGGGTTCCAGACTCTGAGCTGCTGGTTGTGTGGCTGCTGGTTGAGCTAGCTTCTTGCCTCAGCTGCACACATTGCTGTCGCCGGTTCTCTTCCACCTCCGATCCTTCTTCTCTAAGAATAAAGACTGACGGTTTTCCCCTAACCTGAATTCCTGTCTCCTGCTGATTTAAAAATACACGATCTTCACATTTGGCGCCCAACGGTGGGAACCAAGGACTGAAGAAGTCTCCGGTGACCAGGAACTTGGGTGAGTATTGTTAATAGACAAATAAGGAACTTATTTTCTTAAAAACTAAACCAGTAATCTTTTTTTGGCTAAAATGGGACAAATGCTAGCTAAGACTCTCCATCCCTCCTCAACCCCACCCAAGAGTGGTGCTATAGAAAGCATGATTAAGCTGATAGAAATACATGGGTTACTTATAACTTGGGAACAGATAGCAAGATTTGTGGGTATATTAAACTGCATCTCCCCTTGGTTCGTAGAGGAGGAGCAGATCTCTCAAGATAACTGGTCCCGGGTTGGACAAGAGATGTCCATGCATTTCAGAGAATGTGGTCCTCATTCAATTTCCATGGAGGCATTTTATTTATACAATATATTTCAGTTAGCACTAAGAATCCCTAGAAGAAAGAAAAAACCGTGGCTCCTTCCACTCCTCCTCAAATTAGCCATGATATTAAGGAGGAAGACAATGAAGAGATTAATGACCATATCCCCACAGGGCATGGAGACTTAAGTGAGCAAGGGTGTGGTGACCTTCCCCCTCAGGAAGCAGCTTCAGCCCCACCCCAGGAGCAAGTGATTGACTCTCCTCCACCAATTCCACCCTCCGGGAGGAGGGAGGAGGGGCAGTGGGGGGGACAGTGACAGCACCAGCACCTCCCCCCCAGCATCCAATCATGAGCAGACTGCAAGAGGGCTTAATGAAGGCCAAAGAAAAGGGTGTGGACATCCGGGAGCTTCAGCCACTTATGTTTCCTGTAATTTCCCAGTCTAATGCCTCAGGTCAACAAAGTCGAAGATACTCCCCTTTTAACGTAGAAATCACTAAAGATCTTAAAAAGGCTTGCACTCTCTATGGGACTACATCAACTTATGTTAAGATGCTGTTACAGAATTTGGCTTTTAAAATCTTGACTCCTGATGACTGGAAATCTATAGCAAGGGTATGCCTAGAACCTGGACAAAATTACATGTGGCTTTCTGAATATAGTGAGTTCTGTAGGATACAAGCCCAACAAAATAGTCAAAATGCTGTTCATGCTGCGATCACCTATGACCTACTACAAGGTATAGGTCCATATGCAGACGTCACAGCACAGGTTAATTATTCAGTAGCAGCATATGAGCAAATTGCTGCTAATGCTATCAAAGCGTGGGCTTCGATTCACAATAAAAATGACAAAGGTGAGGCCTTCACAAAAATAAATGCAAGGGCCAGATGAGCCCTTTGCTGACTTTGTGGGACGTTTGCAGACTGCTATCACAAGAACTAATGGGGAAAATCCAATAACAGATGTTTTAATAAGGCAACTTGCTAAGGAAAATGCTAATGAGGTGTGCAGAAGGATTATACTAGGACTGCCCAAGGATGCTCCTTTAGAGGAATTCATAAGATGCTGTGCCACAGTGGGCACAAATGTCTTTTATAGCCAGACTATGATGCAGACTTCCCAAAATCCCAATATGGGCAGACAGGGTTCCTTCCAGCAAGGGACTTCTAGAGAGACATGTCAATGCTTTCAGTGTGGTAAAGTAGGGCATCTGAAAGCTCAATGTTGGTATAGAGGCAGAGTGAGAAAACAGGGTGGGAGAACAAGACCCAGTACTCCATGTCCAAAATGCAACAGAGGCTTCCATTGGGCCTCAGAATGTAGACAGGTTCAGGGAAACAGGATGAGGGGCCCCAGCCCCAGGGCCCCAGGCAAAAAAACACTTGGGGCATGATGGCAGCCAATGGTGTACCCAGAGAGTGCCTAGACGGCCAATACCCCAATATGACCAATCAGCCAGGAAGCCATATGATGGCAGAAAGGGATTACACAATCAATCAGCCAGGAAGCAACCTGATGGAAGAAAGGGATTACAATTAGGGAGAATAGAGTTGTATGCAGCTGAGACAACTGAGATATATCCCTGGAGAGGTGAAATCTGTTCCTCTCCAGCCTATGGATCCCTTGCCTCCAGGCACAGTGAAGCTTGACCATTTTACCTCCTGAGAGTAACGTACAAAACAGTGTCCATCCACATACTGATGCTGGAAACTGGGAATATGTAGATAATATCCAGTCACCAATACAGGCAGACAATGTGTGACTTATCACCCAGGAGAAATAGTAGCATCAGGTTTACTCATACAGAATCCTAATAAGCAGCCTGGTGATAGTCACCCAGATTCTGATTCCAGATCATAAAATCCAGCAATTTACTGGACAGCAGCTGTAACAACTGACCGACCTATGCTCACAATCTATATAAATGGCCTTCCATTGGAAGGATTGGTAGACACTGGTGCAGATCGGATGGTCATTAGAGGTGCCAGCTGGCCCAGTCACTGGCCAAAGATTAAAGCAGACACGTACATGTCTGGTGTAGGAGGATCAATAGCAGCTGAAGTTAGTTGCTGCCCCTATGAGATGGACTTTTGAAGGCAAAAGCAGGAGTTTTACTCCTTTTATAGTTGAAAAAGTCCCCATCAATCTGTGGGGAAGAGACGTTTACAGCAATTAGGGTTAAAAATGAGTACTTCGGTTTTTTAAGCAGGGCTGCTGTTGAAGGCCTGCCAACACTTTCACCTGTTCCTATCCAATGGAAAACTGATACACCAGTGTGGATAGAGCAGTGGCCCTTAAGTAAAGATAAAATTCAGGCCTTATTAGATATAGTACAGGAGCAGCTTGACCAAGGACACTTAAAACCTTCTCTAAGTCCTTGGAATTCCCCAGTGTTTGTTGTGAAAAAGAAATCTGGAAAATGGAGGATGTTAACGGATTTAAGAAAACTGAATGAACAGATGGAAACTATGGGAACTCTTCAGCCTGGACTTCCATCTCCTGCTCAGTTGCCTAGAGAATGGCCTCTTTGGGTCATAGATATTAAGGATTGTTTCTATTCTATCCCTCTGGATAAGAAGGATATGAAAAGATTTGCCTTTTCAGTGCCCAGCGTTAACTTAGCTGAGCCTTATAAAAGATATGAATGGACAGTTTTGCCACAGGGAATGAAAAACAGCCCTACTATGTGTCAAATGTATGTTGCTGCTGCTCTTGCTCCAGTAAGAAAAGCATTCCCAAAAGTTATGCTATTACATTACATGGATGACATTTTGGGATGTGCACCTGAGGAACAAATGTTAGAGGCATGTCTACAAAAGACCATAGAAACACTAAGGAATTACAAATTATACATAGCACCAGAAAAAATTCAAAGACATGCTCCTTTTCAATATTTAGGATATGAAGTATACCCTAAGGTGCTTACAGTTCAAAAACTCTCCTTAAGAACAGAAAAGCTAAACACATTGAATGATTTTCAGAAATTGATAGGAGATATCCAATGGATGCGACCAGTGTTAGGTTTGACTACCTATCAGTTACAACCGTTATATGACATTTTAAGGGGAGACAGTGCTTTAAATTCACCATGCCAGCTTACAAAAGAAGCTCAAGAGGCTTTGAGAGAAGTTGAACTGGCTTTATCCAATGTGGTTGAAAGAGTCACTTAAAAACCCTTGGAGATATCAGTTTTTGCCACACAAGAGGCACCCACAGCAGTCCTTCATCAAGGACACAGTGTGATAGAGTGGGTGAACCTCCTGACACAACCATAACAAAGCCTTACTCCCTACCCAGTGCTTGTGGCTAGAATTTTATTAAAGGCCACTAAGCGAGCAGTACAATTATCTGGGTCTTGTCCCAGATAACGGACAAGATATACACCTTTTATACCAATACACAAATTAATGTGTGTTTTAAGACCATCCCAGAGTGGCAAATTTTATTAGCCATGGCTCCAAATTTTTTACATGGGTCTCCATTAAAGATAACTAGACTATTACATAATTGGCAATGGACTCTTGAAGAAAAAGTTTCTAAAGTTCCTCTTAAAGGACCAACTATCTTCACGAATGCATCCAAACATAATATTGTGCTGTGTACTCTCATGATCTAACTATAAAGAGAGTAGTCAGAACTCCTTTTCAGTCCACTCAGCAGAATGAATTGTACGCGATCATTCTAGCTCTTACTTATTATCCAGGAGACATAAATATAATATCTGATTCGGCCTATTCAGTAGGTGTGGTACAAAGAATTGCCACAGCCCAAATAAAATTTGCAGCCTCTAATATATATCAGCTCTTTAAGAAACTTCAAGAGCAAGTGAGAAAGCATCCAGGTAAGATCTATATATTACATGTCCATTCTCATAGTGGACTTCCAGGTCCCACATTTGATGGCAATTCAAAGGCAGATAGCCTTCTAACTATGTTGGTCAATACCCCTTTGTTCCAAGAAGCTCAGGCATCTCATTCTAAATATCATCAGGCTGCTCGAGCTTTACGTTTACAATTTGGAATAACAAGAGAGGAAGCTAGGAGCATAGTAAAAGCCTGTACGGCTTGCCTTCCTTTCGACGCTCCTGCACTGCCTCCAGGGAAGAACCCTCATGTTTTGAGTGAAATCTGGCAAATGGATGTGACCCATTATAAATCTTTTGGTCGTCTGTCTTTCATCCATGTTGTGGTAGACACCTTTTCGGGATTCACTTTTGCAATGCCAGCAGCAAAAGAGACAGCCCGAGTGGTCACTGAATTCCTCATACAAGTATTTGCCATTATGGGTGTGCCACAAGCAATAAAACAGACATTGGTCCTGCTTATACTTCGAAACATTTTGCACACTTTTGTGCACAGTATGAATTTACACCACGGGCATACCTTTAATCCTCAAGGACAGGCAATAGTGGAGGAGAAACAGAGATATTGAGATGCTCCTCCAAAAACAAAAGAAAGGGAGCCACAGGTAACCCTAAAGAACTTCTAAATCTAGCTCTTTATACTATTAACTTCTGATTTTTGACAAAGATGCACTGGCTCTGGCAGACAGGTTTATAACCACCGGAAGGTCAGTGTCCAGTCGAGCAGCTCCACTATCTTTAGATAATCGCCAGGTGATGTGGAGAGACCCAGAAAGTGGTGAATGGAAAGGACCAGATAGGCTAACTGCTTTGGGGAGAGGGTTTGCTTGTATCTCTGCAGGTGGAGAAGGAATCAGATGGGTGCCAACGAGCCATATTCGCTTTGTCCATCGCAGAGAGACAGAGCAGACCCTTGAAACAAAGGAGAAGACCCAAGAAATATCGGGTGGTTCTGTTGCTGATTGTGATCACCATTGAAAGAGCGTGGCAGTTATGGCATTTGACTCATGGACATCAAAGATTTTTGGACTTCAAAATCCTCAGGAATCATTGGATTCTCTGAGACATAGGACTTGAAAATCCTCAGGAATCATTGGATTCTCTGAGACATAGGACTTGAAAATCCTCAGGAATCATTGGATTCTCTGAGACATAGGACTTAAAAACTCTCAGGAATCATTGGATTCTCTGAGAAATGATAAGACTGTTACAGGACTTCAAAATCTGCTGGAATCATTGGATTCCCTAACACATAAAAAGACTATTGCAGGACTTCAAAAACTCAGGGGGATCATTGGATTCCCTGACATGTGAAACAATGGACAATAGATTGGTTTTGGACTATCTCTTGGCTGCTGAAGAAGGTGTATGTGTGACTGTTGTTTACATACCCTCCTTCTAGGACTTCTGGTGATCTTTTCCAACACCATGTTGATTTATATGGTTTGCTATTCCGCTACTTGCGTGCAAAATTCATGTTTGTTACACCACATCGAGCCTGCACTGACTGAGGGGAGGGTCATCCCTAATGGCCTCTGCGTTATTGCTATGTGCTTGTGTAATACCTCCCATGCTGATGGGTTTGTGCATAATAAGACCCTTCAGCCCAGAAACCCACTAGCAACCCCCATTTCCCTTTGGTGCTTTTCATCTCCCTTCCTGAGATGTCAGGTAGGGCCTGATCATCTCCTTTTTAGTGCTTTCACCGCCTTTCCTGAGAAGTTAGGGAGGCTGTGATCACCTCCTTTTTGGTGCTTTCACCTCCTTCCCTGAGAAGTTAGGGAGGCTGTGATCACCTCCCCTTGGGGGCTCTGACCTCCCTGAGGAGTCAGGGATGGCATGACCACCTGTGTTCTAAATATAAAGAAAGTGGGGAGATGTAATGGGCTGAGGTTTGAGTTGATGCACTGAGGTCCCAAGTACATGAGGCTAAATAGTAATTGGGCTATACTCTATTAATATACATGATTGGATAAAGAATGGTCCCTGCCCACTCTCCTTGCAAGTCCTGATGTGTTGTATAGGAAATGACGATTTTGGTGGGTGGAGGCAGAGAGAGAGACAGGAAGAGAAGCTGGGAGAGATTAGGCCTGGGTTCCAGACTCTGAGCTGCTGGTTGTGTGGCTGCTGGTTGAGCTAGCTTCTTGACTCAGCTGCACACATCGCTATCGCCGATTCTTTTCCACCTCTGATCTTTCTTCACTGAGAATAAAGATTGAGGATTTTCCCCTAACCTGAATTCCTGACTCCTGTCGATTTAAAAATACACGATCTTCACAAATAATGACTTGGACTATCTTTTCATATGGCTAGATATAGTTTCAATTTCTTCATCTGAGAATTGTCTGTTCATATCCTTTGACCATTTATCAATTAGAGAATGATCCTTCCCTTTCTGTATAATAAACTGGGATTGATAGAAACTCATGCAAAGAAGATCTTGCAAATTTGCATGATGGAGTAAAGGGAGGTGATTTTGTTACTTTTCCTTAATGGTTGATTATTAAGGATTAATGTCCTTTGTTCTCGAAGAGAACCAAAATTACATCACTATATAAGAGTAGAGTAAAGCACATTATATCCAATGGTGGCTGATTAGACCAATATGAGCTTGGAATGCTCAGTCAGAGGTGGGACACAAATAGTTCTCATAAACATTTGAGGTGGCTTCTCTAACTTTATTTCATGTTTCTTCTGAGCTAATTCAATTCTGCTTTCCTCATAGAACACAGCACTTTCTCTGATGAGGACATGCCATGTTGGGTGATCTTGGGCTATTGCCTCTCATGTCATAAATCAATTCTAAAGTTCTTAAGACCTTAAGGGTGTCTTTGTATCTCTTTTTCTGACCATGCTGTTAGTACTTGCCCTAGGTGAGTTCTCCATAAAATATTGTTTTTGGCAAGTGTATATTTGTCATTTTAAAAATGTGGCCAGCCCCATGTGGCCAGAGAATTGCACTCTCTATAATAGAGTTGGAATTCTTGACAATTTAGTTCAAAGAAGAATCTCGGTTTCTGGTATCTTACCTTGTCAGGTGATCTTCAGAATACCTTTGAAGGACATATTTATACATATCATATTACAAAAAAGCTGGTTTGAATATTATTGTTATTTCCCTGGTCTTTTTTATAGATGGGGACATGAATATAATTGCCCAGGTTTGACTTCTCTAAATTTTTATATTCAAAACATATTACTTTCATTTTAAAATCTTTTTCATTCACTAGCCAGAGATCCAACTCACTTTATAAAGAATAAAAGAAAAAAGAGTAGATCAACAAGCTCATCAACACATCAACCAAATCTAGCAGTTTATATAATGCTCCACAACCAGTCTTCCACTTTATCAATACTGAATAAAACAGTGAATGTAGCCAATGTTATATAAATAAATTACAAACATATGATAAAGAATAATGCTCACAGTCAGATGTAATGCTACAATGTGCCATTTACTATATTATCAATTTATTGCCTTTTAAAACAATTTATTACATAATAATAATAATTTCTATATAATCAATTTCCATCTTCTTTTATTAACAGGCTTGGAATTAAAGAATCTTAAGAGATGGAAGAGATCTTAGAACTCATCCAGTGTTTAGGTTTCATTTCATGGTGACTATCCAAGTTCATAATTTACTCTTTCTACAAATAAATTGAAACTTTGATGGCAACTATGGTATGGGAGGGGAGGGGAGAGAATCATGGATTAACCATTAAAGGATTTGGATTAAATTCACACTTCTGCCACTTATTCGATTATTGCTTGTCATTGTTCTCTAATTCTAAATGTTAGATTCTAACTATAGTTATGATTTTACCTCCTTAATATCTCTCTCTACCCACAGAGGGACATCAACAATTTTTAGTGAATGAATGAATGTTATAACTATCATTGGGAAGTTGTCTTTTCTATGATAGCACTAATATATACAGGTCTTCAAAAGTTAGCATTTTATGTGAAAAGTGCACTAGAAATTTAATTACTATTTTAAACTCTGGGCTAATGATGTAAGCATGTCCATTTTGAGTCCTTTTTATAACTATGGCATTTTGCCATAATAGCATTGAACACCCTGAAAAACTGTTTACATGAAAAAAATACATACTTTATGTGAGACCAACCATATTCAAAATTCTCTGGTGCCCAAATTTCCCCTAACAGAGAATTAGGTACCTCTAAAATTTACATTAACTTATTTTAAAGAGAATGAGACTAATGAAAATTTCAGAGGAACTTGATTTGCTACCAGGGAGCTGGGAAGATAGGTAAATACCATACCATGTGTCTTAAATGTATTTCTAAATGTGAATTTAAGCCTAAGGCCAAATGCATTTATGCTTTCATAAGTCTTAAGTAATATCTACAGGGCATTCATTCATTTATCACAGGAGGATCCCTTCATATTATACTAGCAAATGAGAAGAAAATTTGTTTTTTCTCATATTATTTTCACATAATAACAAAAATATCATACAACTTTGACATATTTTTACTTCAAAAGAAGCTTTTTGTTAAATTTCTAAAGAGGCAGAATTTCTTACTGAATAGAAAGCTAAGTTCCACCTCTGACTCATATTGGCTATGTGACCCTGACAAATCACTCTCAGTGGTCTAGAAAAATATCAGACTAGAATTTTCATAAAAGCTGCTTAAGCAACATGAGTAGAGGTATTTTTATACCCAAGAGTTAACAACATAAATGAAATGCATAGGAGAGGAGACAGATTCAAAATGATTGCATGAAAGGTAACAACTGCTATATCTCCTCCAAAACCTCTTCTACAAGATACATAGAAAATGTGTCATCTGAATTCTAAACAGCAAAGCCAACAAAAAATCAGTCATGGGGAATCTTTTTTTTTTTTGGTTTGTTTTGTTTTGTTTTCCAGGACAGTTTAGAAAGACAGAAAAAGAGGTCATCAGACACTAAGGTTCTGATTGGTCAGTAATAAAGCTCAGCAGAAGAAGCATTGAGTGATGGTGACAGCACAAGCCTATAGGAATAGCAGCAGCAGTGAAGAATAGGAGTGTTCAAGGACAGCAAAGATACTGAACATCTGAACAGAAAGAGCTACTATCTCTGGGAGCCAGATTGGGTGCCTTTTCCCAATTCCGTTTTTTGTTATCTAGTTCTTGGGGGGAGAGGATAGGTAAGTTCTGAGGGAGCAGTGACCCTACTTGTATAAAGACCAGACAGAGCACAGAGAAGTGGTCAGTAACCAGCTCACTCGTTGCATCATATCATATTGTAAGCAACATACAATTATTAACTTTCAGACTAAGCTGTGTAAGCTGCAAAAGGATATGAATGATAGAAGCTCAGACCAATCATTTTTCCTTTCCCCTGCTCCAAGAGGTGAGCTGAGTCCACCTCTAAACTCCAAAGTAAAGAACAAGGCTGGAAAAATGAAAAAAAATAATAATAAAATAAAAGAATGATCATAAAAGGCTACTATGATGACAAATAAGACCAAGATAAACTCAGAGGAAGATAATGACTTGAAAATATCTACAAACCAGGTTTCAAAGAAAAATGATGATTGGATTAAAATCCAATGGGAACTACTAGGAGAGTTAAAGAAAGAGACCAAAAAAAAAAAAAATTAATGATTGCCAAAAAAATCAAATAATAATGGTAGAGGAAAATTGAGAAAATAAATGGACTTCCAGGGGTGAAACCAAGATGGTCAAGTAAAGACAAGAAGCTGCTGGAGCTCTCTCAAGTTTCTCTCAAAAAATCCTTAAACTAAGGCTCTGAATAGAGTCTGATGGAATGAAACAACTCTCTAGCTCAAGATAGATTGGAAATTCTTCAAGAAAAGTTTGTCTCACTGGGTGAAAAGGCTGTTCAGCCCAGTTCAGACAGACCCTGGGAAAGCTGGAGAGAGATTAAATTTAGAAATTTAATCACAGAAAATCAGCAAATAAGACCCTCAGTCCTGGCACAATAGAGGACCAAAATGGTGGGGCACCTTCCCGTAGATAAACTCTGGGAAACCAGGCCATTTCTTGAATAGAATTGGTAAACATACTGCTGGCAATTATAAGGGGCCACTATATTCAAAGCCAAGACTCAAAGCTGCACAGGAAGCCTGGATCAGTGACCTTTGTACTCCAGTAGCAGAGTTCAATCTTAAAAAAAAAAAAAAAGAGGAAATACCAAAAGAAAAGTAAAGAAAATGAATAAGAAGCACTACTTATGGTGATAGGGAAGACCAAAACACCAACTCATATCACTACAAAATGTCCATAAAAGAAATCTCAAAGAGTGATATGAATTGGTCTCAAGCCCAGAGACTTCTTGGAAGAGCTCATAAAAGACTGTAAAAGGCAAATAAATGAAGTAGAAGAAAAACTGAAAAAGAAATGAGAGAGATGCATAAGAGAGTCAATAGCTTGGAAAAGCAAAGGAAAAATTGACTGAAAAAAACAATTCCTTAAAAAAAATACAATTGGTCAAATTAAAACAAACAAAAAAATCCATCAAAGAAAATAACACCTTCAAAAATAGAATTAACCAAATTGGAAAAAAAAAAAAAAGATTCAAAAGCTAACTGAAATATATATATATATATATATATATATATATATATATATATATATATATGTAATTGTGGTATTCTTTTTCCAAAACACAGCCAGATGATAAAAGTTCAGATCTTTTATTGTGTCCTTCAATATAGCCCGGTTAGCTCAGAGACCTATCTCTCCCAAGAGCTCTTGCAGCTTTGTCCTTGGCTTCTGCCTCTGCTTTCATCAGCCTCCACCCAGCACCAAATTGGAAAATGCAATGAATCTCTTGCCTGGAAGATAGGGCTTGTGGGCTTCCTCCCAGAGTGCTCCTCTCCAACTCTCCAACCCCTGGGAATGTTCCCAAGTAAAAACTCTATCCAACTCTAAGAGCTTCCTGTATATATATGATCTCCCAAAGGTTAACTCCTCCTTCTGGAGAGAGAGGGATTCTGGTTTATCTCCCAGAGTGCTCTCTGGCTCTAAGGGAGGTGTGGATTCGGATATCTCATCCTAAGCCATACTAAGCCCTGAAATCTCCCAAACATGTGAACTCCATTGAGTACTTAGATACTTATGAGCTCTCTAAAGGTGTGAACACAAGCATCATTTCTATCAGTTGTGCTTAGTACCTTGTTTCAAGTTCTGGCCCAAAATATCTCCTTCTAAGATCAAATCAATCATATTGAACCATGCCAAATTAGATGATTATTGTCTCTATCAACTCTAATGGCTTAACACTTTGTAAAGATTCCAACATATAATACATTAAAAATTAGAATAAGGCAAATGGAATCTAATGACTCTGTGAGACTGTAAGAATAAGTCAAACAAACTAAAAATAATAAATAGAAGAAAATATGAAATACCTCATTTGGAAAAACAGTTGACTTGGAAAAGTAATCCAGAAGAGACAATTTTAAAATTAAATTAAAATAAAAACAAATTAATAAATGGACTACCTGAGGGCCATGACCAAAAAAAAAAAAAAAAGAAAGAGACTGGATAGCATTCTTTAAGAGATCATTAAGGACAACTGCCCCAATATCCTAAAAAAGGGAGAAATACTCATTGAAGGAGGCTATCAATCAATTAAGAAAGAAATCTTAAAGTGACAACTCCAAAGAATATTGTTGTGAAACTCCAGAACTACAATCTTGAGGAAAAAATACTGCAAAAAGCCAGACAAAAAACAATTCACATATCAAGGAGAAACAGAATTACCCAGGATCTGGCAGCTTCGACAATAAAGGGATCAGAGGTCCTGGAATACCACATTCTAGAGGGCAAAGGATCTAGGATTACAACCAAGAATTAACTACCCAGAAAGACTCAGTGTCATCTTTCAGGGGAGGCAATGGATGTTTAATAAAGTAAAAGACTTTTAATCATTTTTATTGAAAAAAAAAGAACTAAATAGAAAATTTAACCAATAAAAATAGGAGTCAAGAGAAGAATAGAAAGGTAAATGGACAATGCACATTATTTAAAGATTGTTTGCATCTGTAGATAGGAAAAGAATAGCTGTACTTCTTGAAAACTATATCTGTCAGTAGGACAGACAAAGCAGGACCATCACATGGCTCTGAGAGTGTTGTAGTGAATGGCCATCAAAGAAAAAGACATTAAGGAGTGGAAAAAGAGAAAAGGGGAGGTATAACAGGACTCGAATCTCAAGAAGAGGCACAAAAGACCTATCACAATTGAGGGAAATAAGGGTGGGGGAAGAGCATTGTGTGAATCTTGATCTCATCAATTTGGCTCTAAAAGAGAATAATTCAAGCATTCAGTTGGTTATACAAATTTATCTAATCATATAAAGAAGAAGAAAGAAAAAGAGTAAAGAAAGGGGAAGGGCAAAATAGAAGGGGGGACAGTAATACTAAGGAAAGTGGTAAGAGAAAGAGGAAAGGGTGATAGAAGTTAAGGTAGTAAGTGGGGTTGGTTTAAAAAAAACTGGTAAGAGAAAAGGAGGGATAATAAAAGATAAGATTGTGAGTGACATAGGCAACAAAAAAAAAACCAGAACTAAGGACAGGGTGAAAGAGAAAAAGAAAACATGTACAGGGGAGAAAATAGGATGGAGGGAAATAGCAAAGTGTATTAAAAAAACAGAATTTTGAAATATGTTCATTAAAAGAAACACATTCTTCACAAAGAGATACAGACAGAATAAAGGTAAAAGATGAACAGAATTTATTATGCTTCAGTTGAAGCAAAAATCAAGGGAAGAAATTCTGATCTCAGTTAAAGCAAATGTAAAAATAAATCTTATTAAAAGAGATAAGGAGGAAAAGTACATCTTGATAAAGGGTACCATAAACAATGAAGTCATAATGATAATAAATATATATGCACGACGTGGAAGAGCAACCAAATTCCTAGAAAAGATTTTAAGCTAATAACAGGAAGAAATAGATAGCGTAACTATACTAGTGAGTACCTCAACCTTCCCCCTCTTAGAATCAGACAAATTTAACCACAAAATAAACAAAAAAAGAAACTAGGGAGGTTAATAGAATCCTGGAAAACTTAGATTTGAGAGATTTCAAGAAAAAAAAAATAGAAGAGACAGAAAGGAATACATCTTTTTCTCAACAGTACAGGACACCTACACAAAAACTGACCATGTATTAGCGCATAAAAATCTTACAATAAAATGCACAAAGGCAGAAGTAGTAAATGCTTCCTTTTCAGATCATGATACAATAGAAATTATATTTAGTAAAGGGTCAAGTAAGGATACACTAAAAATCCATTAAAATTAAATAATCTAATTCTAAAAAAATGGGTGGTTCAAACAATAAATCACAGACACAATTCATAATTTCATCCAAGAGAATGACAATAATGAGACAATATATGAAAATCGATGGGATGCAACCAAAGGAGTTCTTAGGGGAAATTTTGGGATATAAAATAAACCCATACAAATCAGTATTTCCATATATTACTAAAAAAAATTAGCAAGAGATAAAAAGAGAAATTTCATTAAAAATGTAGACAAAATAAAATACTTGGGGTTCTACCTGCCAAGACAAAACCAAGAACTACATGAACACAATTATAAAACACTTCTCACTCAAATAAAGTCAAATGTAAATGATTAGAAAAATCCCAATTGCCCATGGGTAAGCTGAACTAATATCATGAAAATGACAATGAAAAGAAAAAAAAAAACAAAACATTTATGACCAGAGAAGAACTAGAGAAAAAAATCTTTACTGCCAATGTTTTTTATGAGTTTAATTTCTAAAATTTAATGTTTAGAAATATATATTTATATATAAATTATGATATAATTTATAGTTTTAATATAAATTGCATATAAATATATAATTTTATAATAAATGCATAATATATAAAAATTAAATGTTTGTAGCAACTCTTTTGACCTAGCAAAGAATTGGAAAATGAGTAGATGTCCATCAATTGGGTATTGGCTAAATAAGTTGTGGCATACCAAGATAATGGAATATTATTTTTCTATAAAAACAACGACCAAAGTGATTATAAAAAGGTCTAAAAAGATTTATAGGAACTGATGCTGAGTGAAACAAGCAGAAGCAGGAATACATTGTACACAATAACAGCAAAAATATGTGATGATCAGCTATGATAGACTTGGTTCTTCTCAGTGGTCCAGTGATCCAAAGGAATTTCAATAGACTTTGGACAAAAAAAGCCATCTGCATATGTTTTGAAAAATAAAAAGCTTTAAAAAAAAGAAAGTCACTGCTTTTTTCAGTTTCTACTTTGACCATTGCTTATCAGTTGTCTAGGCAATTTCCCTTTGTAATTTCTTGAAATATGATGTCTAGATTCTTGTTTTCTGTTCATTTCTTTCATGTAGATCAATTAGTTTAAGATATTTCACCAGTCTATTTTCTAGGCCAGCTATTTTTCTATTACATGTACATATTTTATTTTTCCATAATCTGTTTATTTTTCCCATTTTTGCCTTAGTTTCATATTTTCTTGGTATCTCATGAAGTTATTAGAATTTACTAATTTTTAAGATTGTTTTCTTCAGTATTTTTGTGCCAGTTTTCCTAAGATGTTAATCTCTTTTTATAATTGACTCATTTAGCTGTCATTTATTTTCATATTTTTATAATGATTTTTAAAATTTTATTTATTTTTGATACACATTGCTTTATGAACCATATTGAGAGACAAAAATAAGAGAAGGGAAAAATGATGGGAGAAAAAAAAACAGAAAAAAGAAGTGAACATAGCATGTATTGAATTACTTTCTGTCTCCATAGTTCTTGAATTCTTAGAAATTTGAGTCAACTCTCTATATATTTTAGAAATGAGGCCGTTAGCAGAATCCTTGAATGTAAAAATGTTTTCCCAGTTTATTGTTTCCCTTCTAATTTTATCTGCATTAGTTTTGTTTATAAAAAACTTTTTAACTTAATATAACCAAAATTATCTCTTTTATAATAAATAATGATCTCCAGTTATTCTTTGGTCACCAATTCTTTCCTCCTCCACAGATCTGAGAGATAAACTATTCTATGTTCTTCCAATTTAAAACCCAGTCACTTTCTGGAAGAAATTCCAAAATGAAAATTCCCAAGAATATAATTCAAAATAAATCTAAAGATACAAGGTCAAGTAGGAAAGAATAAAAGCAGGCAGAAA
This sequence comes from Sarcophilus harrisii, assembly GCF_902635505.1. Lineage (NCBI taxonomy): Eukaryota > Metazoa > Chordata > Mammalia > Dasyuromorphia > Dasyuridae > Sarcophilus > Sarcophilus harrisii. The sequence continues at coordinate 61,350,012 of NC_045428.1, read as the reverse complement.
TAAACAATAAAAATTTTTAAATATTGTGGTGCCACAGTCAAGAGCTACTATCCTAAAAAGTAAAAGGCTTGGGATATGATAATTCAAAAAGAAAGGAATCTACATTTGTATTCAAGAACAACAAAGTAAAACTAAGTATAATCCTATGGGGAAAAGTAGATATTTAATGAAATAAAGAACTTTCAAAAGATATGTTTATCCCCAGAAAGATCTAAGATCTAAGATGGTATTACTTAACTGGAAAATATTTTATTTATTTTTTAGCTTTTTGCTTTCAAAATACACGCAAAGATAGTTTTCAACATTCATCCTTGTAAAACTCCATGCTCCAAATTTTTCTCCCTCCCTTCCCTCTCCTCTAAAGCAAGTAATCTAAAATAGGTTTGTAATGGGCTGAAGCTCAAGAGTCATTGCACTGAGATCCCGATCACTTGAGGCTAATTAGCAATTGGACAATACTCTATTAATGTATGCTTGGAGAAAGAATGGCCCTGCCCACTCTCTGTGCAAGTTTGATGTGTTGTATAGGAGATTGCGTAGAGGATTTGGTGGGTGGAGTGTGAGAGCCAGAGGCACTGATGGCCAGATGTCACATGCTCTCACTTCCTATCATTCCCCTTCACCTCCACCAAGAATAAAGATCAAGGATTTTCCCTTATCCTGACTCTGGCTGATTTTAACATACTCTGGGTGCTGAATGCGGTCATCACCTAGGTTAAATATGTGAAATTTTTTTCAATCTATTTCTGCAATTATCATGCAACACAAGATAAATCAGATCAAAAAGGAAAAGAAAAGATGAGAAAAAAAAAAGCAAGGAAGCAAACAACAACAAAAATGTTCAGTTCTATGTTATGATCCAAATTCAGTCTACATAATCCTCTTTCTGAATGCAGTTGGCTCTTTCCATCACAAGTCTATTGAAATCTATCCAAATCATCTCATTGTTGAAAAGAGCCAAGTACATCACAGTTGATTATTACACAATCTTCTTGTTGCTATAACAATGTTTTCTTAGTTCTACTCACTTCATTTTGCATCAGTTCATGCAAGTCACTTTAAGCCTTTTTGAAATCATCCTGCTGATTGTTTCTTATAGAAAAATAACATAACTATAACCTATTCAGCCATTCCACAACTGAGGGACATACATTCTGTTCTGGAAAACATTTTAAATTCTGGTAATTTGTAAGACTTTCAAGTGTTAATTGTTTTTGCCCAAGTGAAATAAATAAGTCTGAGAGAGACAGTCAATAATTCTTTCTCTCATACTATATGACATGAAAAGAGACAATATGCTAAGGCGCTTATTATTAGAAATAATTATATTAAATTATGTTTATATTATACTTAAAACAACAAAATTCTTCATATGTGTTATCTCATTTAATTCTCATAATAATTGTCTGAATTAGTATAATTGTTATCCCCATTTAAAAATAAGGCAACTAAGTCTGGAAATGTTTAAATGGCTCATCTTGGATCACACCCCTAATAAGTATGCAAAGAAGGATTCTAATCACTCATTCATCTTGAAAGATAACAAGTCCTCTCTTTACTGTACTGTCTCCTACAAATTTGGGTTTCTGATATTTACTACTAAAAGACATAAAGAAAGGAAATATAGGTTCTCTCATTCACAGATTCCCTGAACCTTGATCACATTCCTTCCTTCAAGTACTTAGCCTGGCTGCAAGGAAGGAAGTAGTTTTCTTGTCTCTTCTTATTCTTGCCACAGTGATACCAAAATTTATTATGTGACAAAATTATTTAAAAATTGATTAACTACTCACAATTCTTAACAGGAGCTAATAGGATTAGTCCAGTCAATTCAGCCATTACATGAAGAAACTACTTTAAATTTATTTAATTCTGCCTTTTTGCAAAGAGCCCAATCCTTCTTTGGTTCAAAATAATGGGATTTTCTTAAAGGCAAATCATTTAATTGCCACAATTTCCTTAACTATAGAATGAAAATCATAGTAGCATAGACTTGCCTGTAAATGCTACTTGGTGCTACTTATCTGAATCTGGTAGACAGACAGACAGTTAGATAGATAGATAGATAAATAGCTGGATAGATAATTTGGAAAGGTTGGGTTCAACTTGGGTATAAATTATAAGAAATTTATCATCTTAATGTATATCAAGCAACAAAGGGTATGTGATTCATGTAGATTTCACACTCTGCCTCCCCCCCCCTTTTTTTTGTATTTCATGTCCTATTGTTTATATATTTTAAAAAGACATGGAGTCTCAATTTTTATAGACGTCTAGGATTTTAGTGTCTATGTGTGACTTTAGTTTTCTGAAATTCTAATGGGAATTTAGGATTGGAAGTGTGACACTTGGCTGACTTGAATTTCTCCCATCTAAGCAACTGATTAATGGTTAAGATATAATTTTTAGCATACTGTGTATAATTAGGTTTGTTTCTCCTTACAAGCTTTAAATTTAGAAAAAAAGATGATGCTTTTGAGTTAAGACCTCCGGGTACAGCATTAAAAATCAGAATGACGATTCTAAATGTTAAAAACATCTTTTCTTCTTCAAAAGAGCAAGGGCTATTTGTGAAGACTAAAACTTTCGAAAAAGACAATTACCATTTTATATAGTTAGTTCATTTGGGCATTATTTGAATCCTAATTGATAGGCTATTCTAGCATAAAAGCTGTGTTTCATGTGTTTATCCCAGTCTGCATGATATTTAAATTTCAGTTTGTTCTTTTTCAATCTTGTTTCATGAAAACTGGTGGGTTGAGAGGATCTCTACATGAGAAGCAGCTTGGCAAAACATAGAGAGGGCTTAATTTTAAATCAGATGTATTTGAGCATGAATTCCAACTGTTTTACTTACTACTTATATGACCTTAGGCAAGTCATTGGACTTCTCAGGCCCACAGTTTTCTTTTATTCAATAAGCACTTATCAAACAACTATGATGTATCAGACAGTAGGCTGCAATCTAGGGACAAAAAGCCAAAATCATCAAGGAGGATATAATCTACAGGGAGAAGAGAAATAATGTATGCAGCTAGGTGGTGTAGTAGATAGAATTATCTTCCTGAGTTCAAATCTGACCTTGGAGTAGATGTATGATCCTGAGCAAGTCACTTAACACTGCCTCAGTTTCTTCACCTGCAAAATAAGTTGAAGAAAATGACAGATCACTTCAGTATCTGTGCCAAAAAAGCCTCAGATTGTCTCAAGAACAATCAGACATGACTGAAAAATGACTGAGCAATAACAAAACTAGGGAATCACTGAAGATTTTTTGGCAGAAGGATGTCTTGACATAAGACTAAGGTAGATTATTCTAGAAGTTGTATATAGGCTAGAGTTGAGGTGGCATGGAATGAAAATATGTCCAATAATAATTTCTAGAATCATAGATTTAGAATGGGGATGGATTTTGGGTAGAATCAGATACAATTCATTGAGGCCAAGAAAGTTTAAGCAACATGCTCAGTTACACAAATAGAATGGTGTTTGAGATAGGATTAAATCTAAATCTTCTTGACTCCCTATTTAGTGGCTTGTCAACTAGGCTGCAGTATCTTTTAATCAAGGTGGGTAGTATAAAATGTCAGTAGTAGTTCTGATCCAGATTGGTAGGGCAGGGGAGAGCGTAGTGTGACAATGGGAATTAATAAGAAGGGACAGATGTCAAGAATATTAGGACAGAAAAATAAATAGTATTTGGAAACTGAATGGAAAGGAGAATTTAAGGAGAGACAAGAACACAATTGTTGTTGTAATTACACTAACAGTTGGAATGTGGGAGACCAATGGAGATATCAATTAGTTGTCTGGCTTTATAGATAGAAAAAGTCGAATTTAGGGGAAAAATTCAAAGGAAATCTGAATGGTTTGGAATACTGATCCAGAAATAGCATGTCTAATGGGAAATTTAAGATGCAGAGGATTTAGGCTTGAGAAGAGAGGTCCAAATTGGAAATATGTGATTTTACTTGGAAGTGAATTCTTGGGAACAGTGGACGAAATGATCTTTCTTTCTTCCAACATGATTGTTGAAGGAATATAAGTCAGAAAAATAATTTCTGGGTCATGGATTCTGTAAAAATCTATTCCATTATTAAGGTACCAGTTTTCAGGGTCAGATGGTGCTTTCTTTGGAGAATTAGGCCCCTAGGGCTATGCTGAAAATCATGCTCTTTTTTAGGTCACAGTTATTCTCAAAGGCTAATTCTAACAACTTTGTTCTTCTAAGTTGTCAGGCCATGCCAAGTTTTCCAATTTTCCAATTTCCTCTTTCATTCCACAAGTATTTTTTTCTGAACTCCTATTGTGTACTGAACCGTGTACTGGGTGTTTTTAATGAAAGATCTATGGGCTTCATGAAAATCTAGTCTAGAAGATTCTGTATTTGAAACCCACAGTTCAACTCTTTGACATATTAAAATATACCTTGAAGATCCCAGTGTTTGGATGACCAACTACATGAACTCCCAACATGGAACAGAGGTAGAACAGGAAGGAAGTCTGCAAATTGCCCGCATGTATCCTCATTCAGCTAAAAATCAAAAAAGGACAATTGGGTCCTGTTCCTTTGTCAAATGGTTTTATCTGCAAGAAATAAGACAGCTGTATGCACAAATCCTAAATGTTATCTCTCTTTTTCAGCCACCTCAAAAAAGAGATGGTTTTCATCACTTTTAAATAGGTAGATAAAATAAAATATGAATAACCCCCTTTTGCCACGAGAAAGTGGAAACTTCTATATGCAGGAGAAATGTAGAGGGGGGTTGAATGTTAATTCAATGTTAGTTGAAAGGTTTTTCATAAAAGACACCCTTGCCTTGTTTTCATTCCTTCTTTGCACTCCTGTGCATGTATGAGCACACACACACACACACACACACACACACACATTCAAGATCACCCAAGCATTTCTTTCTGAAAAAGATATCATTTACCTCTTGTTCCCTATAGTCAACCCACCTTATATTTGGTGTTTCTGCACATCCACATCCTTCCTATTATTTCTCGTCTCCATTTCTTCAGGCAGCTGCTCTCTTTTCATCTAGCTAATTAGATGAAATAGTCCATGATAGCAAGTAATTCTGATGCCAATTGAGTCATCTACTTCTTTCAGGTGCCATTATAAATAAGAACCTAGTAGCTTGATATACTAAAAAGACTCACTACCTGTAAGCTTAAAGAAATGAATTCAAACCTAGCTTTGGTACTGACAGCTTGTATGACATTGAATAAGCCATTTGATTTCCTGTCAGTTTCCTCACATGAGATGAACATGGGAGAATAGTTAGGACAGATCATTCAGGGTCTTTAAAGAATGAAGTAATTCTTCCAAGTTAGTCCCACTTTCCCAAAGACTTAGACACTACTCCAGAATTATAGTGCTTTTTGTTTTAGGCAATCACCAGATAATAAAAAAACTGATTTCTGTCTTGCATAACTTCAGGGTATACATCTCATAGCATCAGTGAACTATAATGTTTGCTTCTCCACATAGTGGCTCTATTCTTCATTACTTTCTGATTTGAGGTTCTGTTACAAAACAAACAAACAATAATAACAAGAACCAATCAACCTTCTCTTATTGGTACATGAAACAAATGTTAACTTTCATTCAGGAACTTATCTCTCCAGGAGCATTATTCTGCTGATTCATTTTCACGTTTAGAAATTTCTCCCCTATTTTGTTATTTCAATGTTCTTGGCTTGTGTATAGAGAGTGCTACTCCACTCGTGATTTCTGTAAGGCTACATCATAGTTTCCTGTTGTCCTGGGACTAAGTGGTTTCATGGATGGGCTTTGTAGATGTGCAAGCTTTCCCTCTGGGAAACAGAGCTTCCTTTATCCACCCTTTTATCTCTGTTTCTTTCCTATTTCTACTTTCAGTGACAATAAAAGAAAATAATACTGGAAGAAAGGTCTCTTGCCAGTTGACAATAAGGATCTGATGAGCCCTCTTTATAAAAAGATCATCATTCCCAACATTGGTTAAGGATGATTGAAATTATTAGATAGTCTTCCAAATGTGATTCAGTTTGATTTCTTCATATTATTCATTATCTTGAAAGTCTATAAAATCACCTATATCATGCTGATTGCTTTCTTTTCCTGGATAGCTTAGGAAGCCATGCCTTTGTACTATTATCAAACATAGTGTTTAAACTAGCATCAAATATAGACAGAAACACAGAGAAAGACAGAGAGACAAAGAGATACAGACAGATACAGAGAGAAGGAGAGAGAAGAAGAAGAAGAAGAAGAAGAAGAAGAAGAAGAAGAAGAAGAGATAGAGAAAGATTGAAATTCGACATTTATTAAAGCATTCATCAAATGCCATATATCATATTAAGTGTTGGGAATACAAATACAAACAAGAAACTTGTGGGGAAAATTTTTCTTAAGAAGACAGAAAAGCTAGCGATACAATAGGGCTGTTTAGGAATTGTTGTCTGGTTAAGAGGAGGCCTAATTCTGAGCAAGAGAAAGCATGTTTTAGTGTAACATCAACCTCCAAAGAGTAGAATCAAAAAACCCTATGTGTACAATAACCTCTTGACTTGAACCTATAATATGTCCACAATGCATACATAGTTGTTTCATATGTCTTACTTAGCAAAATTTGGAGAATTTTGAAATAGTGATCCATAATCAGATAAGTGCTATCAGAATTTACCAAATAGTTATCTTTAAATTGAGTGGCACAGTAGATAGAGCATTGGGCATGAAAGATTCATCTTTGTGAGTTCAATTCTGCCCTCAAACACTTGGGAAAGTCACTTAATCCTGTTTGCCTCAGTTTTTTCATCTGTAAAATGAGGTGGGGAAGGAAATGGCAAATCATTCCACTGTCTTTTCCAAGAACACCTGAAATGGGTCACAAAGAGTTGGAAATGACAAAGCAACTGAACAAAAACAGCTACAAATATATTTTAAAAAATCATACTGATGAATGAAGATTATGCAAAGAATAGTTAGAAATAGATCTCTGTAGCATTTACCAAACACCTAGGAAGACACAGGTAGCCAGATTATATATATATATATATATATATATATATATATATATGTGTGTGTGTGTGTGTGTGTGTGTGTGTGTTTGTTTGTCAGAAGTCCCCAGTGGTGGTTCATATAACAAACTTCCATAACAAAAATATAAATCCCTACCCAAATATCCTTGCGAATTCAACAAAAAATTGTCTTGAAAGTCTATGAAGAAGTTAAGATTCAAAAACCCATGAAACTATAACAAAATAAAACAAAACAAATGTTTTCCATGGGTCACATCTGCATAATCTTGCCCAGCAATAATATATCAACAAAGGAATATCAGACCAATATCTGAACTAGATTTCCTCCAGTGAAATAGGTAAAGCTTTCTTTTTTAAAAATCATTTGTATTTGATTGTTGCTTTTCTAAGTACATAATTGAGATGCACTTTAAAAAGACAGACTTTCACTTTCTCCTTTGCTTTGCAACAAAGGTATATGGTTGGGAGAAGCTTTATCCTTAAATGATTAGACAGCCGGTGTGACTAATAAGAATATTGTCCCCAAAGGGAAACAAAACATCTTAAGAATACAAGTGCACTCAATTAGAGTTTTAAATTAGAATGTAATTATGTTTTCTTTTCTTTTTCTTTTTTTTTTTTTGGAGAAAGAAAAAGAAAGAGCTTTTAATCTTCTAGGTGGCCTCATTTTGGTGAAAAGACAATTTTAGGAAGTGTTTAAATTTAAAAAGACGTTCTGCATCTTTCATATTTTTGGCTGAAATCCAATCCCTGGAGGACAAGAAACAGATAAGTTTTCCTATACCTGACTCTTTAAATAGCTATGTTTTATAATTCAGAACAGGAATGGGATGTTGATATGAATTACTGCACTCAGCATAATGAAATTGTCAATATGCTCAGAGATGCACTGCATGGAGAAAGAAATTTAAGGAAATGGCCCATTCAACCTTTGAAATAAAGAATGTGCCTTTCAGACTATTTTTCTATACAACAACTAAACCTCATATTAAAGATATGCTAGTAGGTATAATTACCATAGGATAGGAACCAGTTCTAATAGTTTCTTAAAAAGTTCTATTTATCTCTGCTATTGATCAAAAATGCTGATTCAATAATTCAACAACCATTTATTAATTGCCAACTATGTACAAAGCATTGGACTAGGAATTAGGGGTGGAAAAGGGCATATGGTTTTGGTTCTGAAAGTACTTTCAAATGCCGAAGGAACACAATACACAGTCATGTACAATTGCATGTATGTAAGTGTGTGTATGTATGTATGAGTAATGAGAGGTAGCATGGAAAAGATGAGATCCACCCAAAGTGCTTGAAAAAATTTGTGGAGTCCTCTAGAACACTTTTGTTGGGAATAGCAAGGAATTCACAAACATAATGAGTTGAGCTAAATTCTCAAGGAAGAGAAGTGTGGAGGGGAGGGATATGAGGAGATGAAGCAGAAATACATAGCAGATGTTATATCTCTCCTAATATTACTTTGCATGTACTTATCTATGTTCTTGTTTTATGAACTTTCATTAGAATGTAAGCTCCAATTTGGAAGTATGCTCAAAAAATTATTAAACGGCACATACTCTTTGATCCAACAGTGCTTCTACTGGGCTTATATCCCAAAGATATTTTAAAGGAGGGAAAGAGACCCAAATGTGCAAAAATGTTTGTGGCAGCCTTGTTTGTAGTGGCAAGAAACTGGAAACTGAGTGGATGTTCATCAATTGGAGAATAGCTGAATAAATTGTGGGATATGAATGTTACGGGATATTACTATTCTATAAGAAATGATCATCAGGATGATTTTAGAGAGAACTGGAGAAAGTTACATGAACTGATGTGAAGTGATATGAGCAGAACCAGGAGATCATTGTAGATGGCAACAATATTATACAACAATCATTTCTGATGGACATGACTCTTTCTAGCAATGAGATGATTGAGGCCAGTTTCAATAATCTTGTGACGAGAGAGTCATCTACACCCAGAGACAGGGCTGTGGGAATCGAGTGTGAATCACAACATAACATTCTCACTCCTTTTGTTGTTATTTGCTTTCATTTTGTTTTCTTATTCATTTTCTTTCTTTTTTGATTTGATTTTTCTTGCGCAGCAAGAGAATTGTACGTGTACATATATTTTAACACATATAACATATATTGACTTGCTTACCATCTAGGAGAAGAGATGGGGGGAAGAAGGCAAAAATTTGGAACACAAGACTATGCAAGGGTCAATGTTGAAAAATTATCCGTGCATATGTTTTGAAATAAAAAGCTTTAATAAAAAATAAGACAAAAGAATATAAGCTATTTGATGGCACAGAGGGCATTAAATTAAGATGACTTCTATATCTTAGATAGCATCTACTATTTGCCTGATACTAAGCCAAGCACTTTGCAAAATAGTACCTCATTTAATGCTCATAGCAGTACCCATTTTATATCATATATAGATGATTTGTCCAAAGATTTCAATTCAGGAATTCCTGATTCCAGGCCCAGTGTTCCATCCACCATGCCACCTGACTGCCTCGGTGCCTCAGTATCTAACAGTGCCTGACAAGTAAGAGAAGCTTAATAAGTATCAATTTCAGTTGAATTAGAATTTAATCAGGAAGGATAAACTGTACAAATGGTTCAGCAATGGAGATTGTAGAGCAAATTCAAGGAGCAGCTGTTTCACTGGACTATGAAGTTTGTTATTTGAGCTTTGATCTTAAAGAGGACCAATGCCATCAGAAAGGAAATATCTTGACTTGCAAATGAGTTGGATTTAAATGAGGCAGGACTGGACAAAGCCACCAGCTGAACTCTTCTCCAGAGCTATCTGGATCCAGTGATCAAGGTATAGATCAAAATGACTAGAAATGGCCCTTTTAGTATAGAGTACATTTAGGAGAAATAAGACTAGATGCTACATTCCTATTTTCTCTGTGTATATATATCCTATATCTATTTGTATATCCTATTCTGTGTATATGTGTGTGTGTGTGTGTGTGTGTATACACACAGAGAATATATATATATATATATATATATATATATATATATATATCCTATATATATTGTGTTTCTATGCATATATACATATATTTTAGTATATATACATATACATGCATATATATTTTAGTGTATATAAATATTCACATACATAAATGTTTTAGTTTCACTTGGCTTAACAGTAGAAAATATCAACTATTGTACTCTGTGGAAAGATTAGCTGGATAGTCTTTGTTTCAATATATACCCTTATTGGTAAACACTAGCACCCATCCAAGAATCCAAAGAGTTGATTTCATTTCAATATATGTTCTATACAGATGTAGCCAGAGAGCAACCTTTAAAGGGCCTCTGAAGGGGGAAAAAAAGCCCAATTGCTTGAGACTGGATCAATTCCTTCCTTTCGGTGGGTCACTGATACCTCAATTCCTATGAAGCTGCTAGGAACCCATCTTTATTCAGTTCTCTGATACAATTTTAAAAATTATTCAGATATGAGAGAGAGATTCAATTTTCAAATGTTGTCTTTTTTATATACAGGGATTAGAAATCCCTCATTGAGAAAACAATTGTAGTTGCTAACACAAATCAATGGGATGCTGTTCAGAGACCCTAGAAACCCCAGTGGGAGAGTGAAAAATGCAAGTGAATAAAAAAAAAAAAACCCATAAGAACTGTGGATATATCTTTCCAATAGAAATCCATCTAACTGGATAACAGCAGCTCTGGTAAATCATTCACTGTATTGAGGTAACAAAACAAATGTACAGAACATATTGGAAGCAAGCAAGAAGAGAGGAATGTTACGTTGCTATGAGTTACTCCATCCCATAACATCCATATGAAAATGAGAAGGGCCTTTGCCCAATCATATCTGTATGAAAGTGAGACAAACCATCAAACATATCACTAAATAATAATGCCTCAAAATAATAGTGTTTCCTCTTGTTTAAATGTTTTACATACACCTCTTATTTTCTTTGTAAAGTACACTTATAGAACAGAAAGACTGTGTACTTTCACCCCTCCCCCCCTTTTACAGATGACGAAACTGAGGCAAATATAGATCTAGTGACTTGCATAAGATTACATAGCTAGTCAGAGATTGAGCCCATAGAAACAATGGCTGATATATATATATATATATATATTTTTTTTTTTTTTTTAACAGTGCTTTGAGCTTCACAAAACATCTTCCTTATGATATCTCATTTGACTTTCAAAGGTACACAAACAAAAATGGGACACTACTTGTAGTATTAGAGAATTGCAAAAGCCCAGTGAAGGGGATGTTAGAGGCCTTCTAGTCCATTTCTCTCAGTTCAAAGAAGAGGGAATTTAGATTTAGAGTTGTAAACTTTAAAAGCAAGATTTAAATTCAGATTCTCTAACTCCAAAATTGATATTTTACATGCTAGTAGATTGCTTTGCATCATTATCCCCATTTTATAAATAAAGAACTTGTGTTTCAAAGAGTTGATATTCCATGATCACACAATTTACAAGTTGTATCTGAAACCTGATCTTTGAATTTTTCTCCTACCTATACTATTAGGCCCATCGCAATAGAACATTCTTCTTGTTCTCATTATGCATTCCCCATCCAATATATCTTGAACATAGCTACTAAACATCCTCCTAGTACTCAATCACAGGAGCAAATAGTGACTCCGCATTTCTAGAAGGAGAATATAGAGTGTATAGGGAGGATGCAGAATTTAAGGTCCTTCACAATCTGCCTCTACATTAAAAAAAAAAACAAAAAAAAAAAACTGTTCTAATTTCCCATTGGTTCTTTCATACATTATTCCTCCTGGCCAAATATTCTACTTCCTTTCACCTAAGTGAATTTCAACAAAGTTATCTTTTTATTTGTGGGACAAAGACCTTCATTTGTACTTTTTGAAATCCTTTTTCAAATTAAAGCCATTTCTAGTCGTATGAAGAAATGCTCCAAATAACCATTAATTAGAGAAATACAAATTAAGACAACTCTGAAGTATTACTTCACACTTCTTAGATTTACTAAGCTGACAGGAAAAGATAATGATAAACATTGCATAGAATGTGGGAAAAATTGGGAAACTGGGACACTAATGCATTATTAGTGGAACTGTAAAATGATCCAAACATTCTGGGGATCAATTGGAACTATTCCTAAAGAACTATCAAATCTGGATACTCTTTGATCAACCAGTGTCTCTACTGGGTCTATATCCCAAAACTACCATAAAGAAAGGAAAAGAACTCATATATGTTAAAAGTGTTTGTTGTGGTCTTTTTTTTTTTTTTTTTTTTTTTTTTTGTAGTGGCAAGGAATTGGAAATTGAGTATATGCCTCTCAGCTGGGGAATGACTGAAAAAGTTATGCTACATTAATGTAATGGAATATCATTGTTCTATTAAAAAAAAAATAATGAGCAGGCTGACTTTTAAAAAGCCAGAAAGACTTACACGAACCGAGGCTAAGTAAAGTGAGCAGAACCAAGAGAAGAAAAGTACACAATTACAACAAGATTATGTGATGATCAACTGTGATGATTGGCTGTTTTCAACCATGATCCAAGAAAATTCCAAAAGACTTGTGATAGAAATTGTCATTTGTATTCAGAGACGGAACTAAGGAAACTGAATGTGGATCAAACATAGTATTTTCACCTTTTGTTGTTGCTGTTGTATATTGATTTTTCTTTCTCCTTTCCCCCCTTTTGACCTGTGTGTGTGTGTGCTTGCATATTCCATTATTAATATGGAAATAGGTTTAGAAGAATTGCACATGTTCAATTTATATCAGATTGCTTACTGTCTTGAGAAGGGAAGGAAAAAAATGGAAGATAAGGTTTTGCAAAGATGAATATAGAAACTTCATGCGTTCATTGGAAAAAATAAATCCTCTTTCTTTAAGGAGCATTTCAAGTACAACCGCTATTATAAAATTTTCCCTAATTTTCCAGTTGAAAGTGGTCTCTCTCTTTGAAATTTGCTTAGAATGCTTAGTTTGTGTCTCTTCTTTGTCCTTTACTTTTAAAGTAGTTTTTTTTTTTTGTTCACATTGCATTCTTGTTTATATTTATCCCTCCCTTATATTAAAATATTTTGAGGTCAAGACCTTTATCATTTTCTGTCTTTGAATCCAAAGTGCCTAGTGGAATGCAGTCTATATTTATTAAATATTTGATGAAGGGATTTGAAATGAATTGAGCAAAATGGAGTTTCTTCCTTCATTTCATCTAATTCAGTCCAACTCTTCTCATGATATAGTAAGTAAAACATTGAATTCTCCTAAATGGTGTTGGGAAAAAGAGCCCTTTCACAAGTCTACCATAATTCTAGAATTTCCAGTACAGCACAGCTCATGTACTAAGTTCAGATTGACCTTGTTAGGCATTTCAGATACCACAGAGAGAATAATCATGAAAGTTATCATCTAGAGAACTGCCAAGGAGATTGTGAGGAAATGTAACATTTATTATCATCTTTTTTGGGAGGGGGATATTTTATAATAAGCACAGTGATAAACTATAGTGAAAATATCATTATGTATCTTATGAAATCTTAATAATATAAAAAATAGAAACATTTTTCACACATATACTCAGTACTTTCAAAACCCTTCAATTTTACTATCCTTATTAGCATATGGTGTCCACTTTAAATCTCAGCATAAATACATGATGAAGATTTGCTTTTGATTTTTTTACATCAATCCCATTTCTAAGATATTTTCAATCTCTTTCCCATAAAATTATATTGAAAACATAAAAGAATAAATATGAAAACCATATTCATCCACACAATGTGTTCATTTGTCCTTTTCTTTATGGGAGGGAACTAGCATTGAACACTGATGGCCATAAGAGAAGATGACATTATCTCCACTTCTATCCTTATTGAGGATCTAGTCAATAGTGAACTTGGGCAACAGCTAAGAAAAATTCCTTTTAAAACCAATCTTTTCTAAATATTAATTCCATTATAGTCAATGGGCATGTTTGATATTGGTTTCTTTAAGACATGGCTGCTAGTTATCCAGGTCTTACTTCTGAATCTACTCAATTAAGCAGGGAGAGTCTTAATTCATTTAAGAAGCAACATACTTTGTGAAGATCGCGTATTTTAAAATCAGCAGGAGTCAGGAATTCAGGTTAGGGAAAAATCGTCAGTCTTTATTCTCAGTGATGAAAGATCGGAAGTGGAAGGGAATCGGCGATAGCAATGTGTGCAGCTGAGTCAAGAAGCTAGCTAGATCACCAGCCCCACGATCAGCAGCCAGGAGAGAGAACCCAGGCCCAATCTCTCCCAGCTTCTCTTCCTGTTCTTCTCTCTGCCTCCACCCACCAAAATCATCATTTCCTGTACAACACATCAGGACTTGCACAGAGAGTGGGCAGGGACCATTCTTTATCCAATCATGTATATTAATAGAGTATAGTCCAATTACTATTTAGCCTCATGTACTTGGGACCTCAGTGCATCAACTCAAACCTCAGCCCATTACATCTCTCGCTTTCTTTTATTTTAGAACACAGGTAGTCATGCCATTCCTGACTCCTCAGGGAGGTCAGAGCCCCCAAGGGGAGGTGATCACAGCCTCCCTAACTTCTCAGGAAAGGCGGTGAAAGCACTAAAAAGGAGATGATCACGCCCTTCCTGACATCTCAGGAAGGGAGATGAAAAGCACCAAAGGGAAGTGGGGGTTCCTAGCGGGTTTCTGGGCTGAAGAGTCTTATTATGCACAAACCCATCAGCATGGGAGGTATTACACAAGCACATAGCAATAACGCAGAGGCTATTAGGGATGACTCCCCACAGTCAGTGCAGGCTCGATGTGGTGTAACAAACATGAATTGTACACACAAGTGTTGGAAAAGATCACCAGAAGTCCTAGAAGGAGGGTATGTAAACAACAGTCACATACACCTTCTTCAGCAGCCAAGAGATAGTCCAAAGCCAATCTATTGTCCATTGCTTCACATGTCAGGGAATCCAATGATCCCCCTGAGTTTTTGAAGTCCTGCAACAGTCTTTTTATGTGTTAGGGAATCCAATGATCCCTACAGATTTTGAAATCCTGTAACAGTCTTATCATTTCTCAGAGAATCCAATGATTCCTGAGGGTTTTCAAGTCCCATGTCTCAGAGAATCCAATGATTCCTGAGGGTTTTCAAGTCCTTTGTCTCAGAGAATCCAATGATTCCTGAGGGTTTTCAAGTCCTACAACAATTTTATCATGTCTCAGAGAATCCAATGATTCCTGAGGGTTTTGAAGTCCAACAATCTTTGATGTCCATGAGTCAAACGCCATAACTGCCACGCTCTTTCAATGGTGAGCACAATCAGCAACAGCACCACCCGATATTTCTTGGGTCTTCTCCTTTGTTTCAAATGTCTGCTCCGTCTCTCTGCGATGGACAAGGCGAATATGGCTCGTTGGCACTCATCTGATTCCTTCTCCACCTGCAGAGATACAAGCAAACCCTCTCCCCAAAGCGGTTAGCATATCTGGCCCTTTCCATTCACCACTTTCTGGGTCCCTCCATATCACCTGGCGATTATATAAACATAGTGGAGCTGCTCGCACTAGACACTGACCTTCCGGTGGGTTATAAAACCTGTCTGCTGGAGCCAGTGCATCTTTGTCAAAAATCAAGAAGTTAATAGTATAAAGAGCTAGATTTAGAAGTTCTCTAGGGTTACCTGTGGCTCCCCCTTTCTTTTGTTTTTGGAGGAGCGTCTTAATATCTCTGTTTCTCCTCTCCACTATTGCCTGTCCTTGAGGATTAAAAGGTATGCCCGTGGTGTGTAAAATCTTATACTGTGCACAAAAGTGTGCAAAATGTTTCGAAGTATAAGCAGGACCATTGTCTGTTTTTATTGCTTGTGGCACACCCATAATGGCAAATACTTGTATGAGGAATTCAGTGACCACTCGGGCTGTCTCTTTTGCTGCTGGCATTGCAAAAGTGAATCCCGAAAAGGTGTCTACCACAACATGGATGAAAGACAGACGACCAAAAGATTTATAATGGGTCACATCCATTTGCCAGATTTCATTGGGTCTCAAACCACGAGGGTTCTTCCCTGGAGGCAGTGTAGGAGCGTGGAAAGGAAGGCAAGCCATACAGGCTTTTACTATGCTCCTAGCTTCCTCTCTTGCTATTCCAAATTGTAAACGTAAAGCTCGAGCAGCCTGATGATATTTAGAATGAGATGCCTGAGCTTCTTGGAACAAAGGGGTATTGACCAACATAGTTAGAAGGCTATCTGCCTTTGAATTGCCATCAAATATGGGACCTGGAAGTCCACTATGAGAATGGACATGTAATATATAGATCTTACCTGGATGCTTTCTCACTTGCTCTTGAAGTTTCTTAAAGAGCTGATATATATTAGAGGCTGCAAATTTTATTTGGGCTGTGGCAATTCTTTGTACCACACCTACTGAATAGGCCGAATCAGATATTATATTTATGTCTCCTGGATAATAAGTAAGAGCTAGAATGATCGCGTACAATTCATTCTGCTGAGTGGACTGAAAAGGAGTTCTGACTACTCTCTTTATAGTTAGATCATGAGAGTACACAGCACAAATATTATGTTTGGATGCATCCGTGAAGATTGTTGGTCCTTGAAGAGGAACTTTAGAAACTTTTTCTTCAAGAGTCCATCGCCAATTATGTAATAGTCTAGTTATCTTTAATGGAGACCCATGTAAAAAATTTGGAGCCATGGCTAATAAAATTTGCCACTCTGGGATGGTCTCACAACACACATTAATTTGTGTATTGGTATAAAAGGTGTATATCTTATCAGGTCTTGTCCCAGATAATTGTACTGCTCGCTTAGTGGCCTTTAATAAAATTCTAGCCACAAGCACTGAGTAGGGTGTAAGGCTTTGATCTGGTTGTGCTGGGAGGTTCACCCACTCTATCACACTGTGTCCTTGATGAAGGACTGCTGTGGGTGCCTCTTGTGTGGCAAAAACTGATATCTCCAAGGGTTTTTGAGTGACTCTTTCAACCACAATGGATAAAGCCAGTTCAACTTCTCTCAAAGCCTTTTGAGCTTCTTTTGTAAGCTGGCGTGGTGAATTTAAAGCATTGTCTCCCCTTAAAATGTCATATAACGGTTGTAAGTGTTAGGTAGTCAAACCTAACACTGGTCACATCCATTGGATATCTCCTATCAATTTCTGAAATCATTCAATTTGTTTAGCTTCTCTGTTCTTAAGGACAGTTTTTGAACTGTAAGCAACTTAGGGTATACTTCATATCCTAAATATTGAAAAGGAGCATGTCTTTGAATTTTTTCTGGTGCTATGTATAATTTGTAATTCCTTAGTGTTTCTATGGTCTTTTGTAGACATGCTTCTAACATTTGTTCCTCAGGTGCACATCCCAAAATGTCATCCATGTAATGTAATAGCATAACTTTTGGGAATGCTTTTCTTACTGGAGCAAGAGCAGCAGCAACATACATTTGACACATAGTAGGGCTGTTTTTCATTCCCTGTGGCAAAACTGTCCATTCATATCTTTTATAAGGCTCAGCTAAGTTAACGCTGGGCACTGAAAAGGCAAATCTTTTCATATCCTCCTTATCCAGAGGGATAGAATAGAAACAATCCTTAATATCTATGACCCAAAGAGGCCATTCTCTAGGCAACTGAGTAGGAGATGGAAGTCCAGGCTGAAGAGTTCCCATAGTTTCCATCTGTTTATTCACCTTTCTTAAATCTGTTAACATCCTCCATTTTCCAGGAAAGAATAGAAACAACAAACACTGGGGAATTCCAAGGACTTAGAGAAGGTTTTAAGTGTCCTTGGTCAAGCTGCTCCTGTACTTAAGGGCCACTGTTCTATCCACACTGGTGTATCAGTTTTCCATTGGATAGGAACAGGTGAAAGTGTTGGCAGGCCTTCAACAGCAGCCCTGCTTAAAAAACCGAAGTACTCATTTTTAACCCTAATTGCTGTAAAACCTCTCTTCCCCACAGATTGATGGGGATTTTTTCAACTATAAAAGGAGTAAAAACTCAAAAAAAAGAATGTCTCTAAAATCAAAATAAATCTTATTTTACCTTAGTTTTTTTTAATCTCATTTAGCACTCTAGAGAGTATTTTTTTAAACAAGTAAATGCATAATAATTGAGTGTTTCCACTCTCAGAAAGGTGGAAATTGCTGTGACAGGTTCTGAACATTAATTTAAAAATGTTTTGGTTACTTTTGACCTTGCCTTAGATGATCATTTATGAATGCATTCATAATTCTTACCTGAATCATCCTCTGAATTTTTAAAAAAACAAAATATTTTAGAAATCATTATTAAATAGATTAGGAAATTTAGAGAATTATACCTTATCCTATGACAAAATACAAGGAATGAGTTTATATAAAAGTTGCTCAGTGTTCCTATGTATACATGACTAAATTTCTTTTATAGAATTTATATCTTTTGTGTCTAGCGCAATTTCTGGCATACAGTAGGCAATTAATAAATGTTTATGGATTGATTGGTCACACTTAAGAATTCAGTAAACTTGACCAATCGTTTATTTCCTCTCAGAATACTATATCTTCAATCTTACAATGAAAATCAATGGATAAATAAAATTAATCACATAAATTTTCATTTATGGAAAGATTTTAATACACACACATATATATACAAATATGTGTATATGTATATATATGTAAAATTCCTTGTACGTGTGTATATATATGTGTGTGTGTGTGTGTGTGTGTGTGTGTGTATAGAGAGAGAGATAGAGAGAGATTTACAGAGAGATTTCAATATTTACTTACATATATAAATATATGTGTCTATATATGTTGAAATATTTGATGGTATACAGATATATTAATTTAGAGGAAGATTTCAACACACATATACACATATATGTGTGTGCATATATGTGTACATATATATATTGAAATATATGTGTATATGTATGTATTCAACTGGACTTTTTAATTTCTAAGTCTTCTTCACCCTAGTGACTGGTACTTATTAGGTAATTCATAAATGTTTATTAAATTTAATTGAATGTATATATGTCACATATAGTTATATTTTAATAAGCATTATATAATATTATTGATATATCTACAGCATATATGATTATATTTAATAAGTATTATATAATTACAGATAATAAAATATCTAGAATAGCTAGGCTATATACCAATATAATATTTTATGTATATAATCATTTTGATAGTTTGAGCTCTTTTATATTATTCTTGATTTAACCAAGATTTAAGAAGTGTCTGCTAAAGGTAATGCACAGTGCTATTTACTAGGGTTACAAAAATAAAAATAAATATTGCATGGTACTCACATTCTATAAAGGGGAAGAACATGTATACACACATATATACATACACATACATACAAAGAATTCAGTCAATACAGAATTGACTATGTTCATGTATATCACCAAAGAGAAACTCCAATCTTCTTAGTACTCTTGGCTCTTGTTGGGGTGAAAGGATAGGAACATTTCAAAGCTTCTCTAATTACGGTACATAGACTCTCTCTTTCTTTAGATGGTCCATGAATAATATTCAGGGGTAGTCTATGAACTTAAATGGGGGAAAATACAATTTTATTTTCACTATTTTCTAACTGAAATTTAGCATTTCTTTCTGTTATGAATATAGTCAATTTTATTATTACCAATGTAATTACATGGATATTTCCATATCACACTTTGTTGATATTTAACAATATATCTACATATCATTTGCACTCATTTTTTCTTCAATATTGAGATGAGAGAGAGTTGGATGACAAGAGAACACTGAAAGTGGATGAGCAGCATTGAAAAGGACTCAGCAAGCTTTTATACCATAGATGTTAGGCTTCCTTGGACATCCTGCATACCCCCAAAAGCAATAATACACATAAACAATCACAACTCCAAAAACTTCTTAGCAATCAGTATAAACTAGGTTGAGGATAACTGACACGGTCAAATTTATTGATGACTTAGGAGGATGCTTATTCTAAGCATGTAAAGACTTCCCCTGGTGAAAAGGGAGAATGAGGACAATTTGTTCCAACAGCCAAAGGCAGCTGAAGAAGGGGATTTGGAGCAGTTAGAGCTTAGTCAGATGTCAAAGACACCAAATCATCCATTACATTCTGGGCCGTCACCAGCTTTTTTGACATTTTCTTGAGTAGACTTTAATTACTCTAGAAGATAAAGTAAAGTTGATGACTTTATGCAATTCTGCCTTACTTATATCCAACTCATGCAAATCATGATATCATCTATGATGTCATTGCTCCTCTTCAAAAACAAAGAATGAATAGCAATACTTTATGAACATAGCTTTCTTGTCCATTAACACCCCTGCAATGCCACCTGGCAAACAGACTGCCAAAATGGTCCATGACTCACGGTGGTCTCTAAGGTCCTTATCAACTCCAACCTTCTTTGATCCTATGGTTTTGTAGCTCTGCTTCTATGATTGTATTCACATGTTTCACACTAATTCAAACCATGGTTTTAGTAAGCTAGGGAAGTGAGCAGTCCTAGGATCACGAGGCAGCATAAAGCATTCAGAGAAAAAGCATCTAATTTCAGTCCTAGCTCTGAAATTTATGATCTCTATGAGTTTGGGTAAATTATTCAACCTTTACAATTTTTAATTTCTTCCATAAAATAAGTGAATTCAATTTCTATTTCTTCAATTTCTTCATTTCAATTTCTAATTATTATTTGTAGCAAAATTTGAATTTTGCTTAACATTTCTTAAGTCCTAAATACATTTTCTTGCAAAGGACAGAATAATGGAACAGTGAGCCATTCTGTTATCTCTCCCTAATCTGTGGTTCCATAACGTGTTTTACTGTAGATTAGTAGGTTTTTTTTCTATTTGGTTTTCAACTCCACATGAGGAATGTACCACTGTGTTACTTTCTGAGATCAAGAAGGAAGGAAAGACTTTTCTCCATCTTCTTGCTAGATTTTATAGCTCATCTAAGAAGGATTAAGAGTTTCTGTACTTAAGTATAGATTGGTCAACACTCAAGTTCTTTTTTCATGAAGAGGAGAGAGGCCAGCTATCTACCCTTCAAAGTGCTCAATTAAAGGGCCCTTTTAGGCCTCCTAGAAATAAGAATTCTCTAGTGCCAGTAGTGAGAAAAGATCTACTAATCTTCCTTCCCCGACCTGTTTACTTTTCTGCATTGACTCCTTTAGAATTTTATTTAAGAGAAACCTTCTCTTAGAGGATTATAGCATTATATATTAATAATTATTCTAAAACATAATTGTACTATGTTGATACTAACTATACCATAATATAATTTTAAAACAATTAATGGGCTTTAATTATAAATCCCTTATCTAGTTCAACCCCTCTTTTACATAAATGAGGAAAATGAGTGAAAATGTATGTAAACAGAAGTAATCAATAAGAAACATTAATTAAGCTCCTACCTTGTGACAGGCATGGTACTAAGTGCTAGAGATACACAAAAAGGCAAAAGGTAGTCTCTGCCCTCAAGGAGCTCACATTTGGATGAGGAAAGACAGTATGTACATTATTAAATACATACCAGATATGTAGAGTGAATGGAAATATTTTCTAAGAGGGAAAGCCACGAGAATCTGCAAGGATTTGCTGCTGAACGATGGAGAGTATTTCCCCTTATTCTTGGTATTTGTCCTCCCTCCTTCACTTACATTTATTATTTCAGTTGAAAATACAGAACAATGATTATATTGTTCAATAGTTTTTTTTTTTCTTTCATGAAGCACAAGTAACTTGTTTAGGGGACTTGCTAAATTCTAAGATATTTGATGTTGCCAGTCACTCATCTTTCTTTATTCTGAGTAACATTGGAAACAACTTATGGACAGAAGATATGCCATCTTTTACTTTATAAAATCATAGAAAGATAACCTTGAAGGAGTCATCAAGTGCAATCTCTTCATTTTACTGATGGAAAACCAAAAAAGAAACAAGAAAAACACAAGTAAAAACTCAACACAACAACAACATATTCAGAATTTGGTGAAGTGATTTGACACTAAGGAGCAGAATCAGAACTGGAGTCGAAATCTGTTCAGACTACTAGCCTGAGCCTTTTTCCAGTCCAAATTTTTTTTCCTTGTTTTTGTTCTTCAAATCCTTTTGAAGGAAAGAAAGATGACTACTTCCTAAGAAAAGATACCTTTCCCTAGGGAAACAATCAGCACATGATATAATCATCTGGACAGAAGGTGTCAAGTAAAATTTTACAAAGTAAATTAAGTCATTGGACTAAGTTATTTAAATCAGATAAGTGAATACATGATTAAAAAAAACCACTCTATTTATTAATCCTATTATCACATTACCAAAGGGCATTTCATTTTCTGCTTTACTTTCAAATTTTTCTTAGTAAGTAATTCATTTAAAAGAAAAAAAAAAAACATGTGCTACTTTGCTAAAATTTAAATGAATATGTTGAATGCAGTATAATCAGCTTCTAAATCTACTTACTAGGAATCTCACCATGCACTCAGCACCCTGAATGAATGGCACAAACAGGAAATAGATTATAATGAAGATAGGGGAAAAATTATGAGAATAAAAATTTTCTCTCCCAAAATGTTTTTAAGTATCTTATTTCATATCAAGTACAGCTTAATTTGTATAACTCCCTATTTGCATTTGCCCTTGACACCTGCATTCCCTTTAGGAAAATTCTGCTTTTATAAATTGTGAAACAATTTACTTCAAACTAATTGAGATGGAATTCATTTTGTACCCTCTGTGGATCTTTGAGGAGGCATCGGGTGGAAGTTTGAAAGCCTTTGTTTATTCTGCCAATTTAGAACACTGAGTCACAATAGCCACTGTAAGATATATAATATTGTACTTACATTTCCTTATTTGTCCCAGACAACAATCTGTGAGGTAATTCATTCATAAACCATCATCACCATTTCACAGATGAGGAAATGGAGATTGAGAAACTTAAAAAACCTTGCCCAAGGTTAAAAAAATTATTAAATGTCTGAGGCAGAATTTTCACCTGGTCCCTCCCAACTCTGAGCTCTCTATCCACTCAACTCATGATTATTTACATTACAAGGTTTGTACTAAGCTTTTCTTCTTAGCCATTTACTTTTTTAAATAACAGTAACCATACTTTAAGACACATAATTAGATTTTATGAAAATGTGAAGTATTTTTTTTTTTTGCGGAACATGTATTTTTATGGTAAAAATGCACATTTTCTTTATTTAAATCACAAATAATAGAGCTCTCAGGTTTCTAACTTCTATTACTCTTTAATCACGTGTAATATGAGTATTATTATCTAAGTAAACCAACAATTTTTATAAACATTATATCTACACAAATTCACACATACATATACATATATACTTATATACATACATAGACATGATTGTGTGTTTAGACCTAAACCAGAAGCTGCAGTTCCAAGCAATAATCGATAGGTGGAAGAATTAAGAAATCTATGCTTTCGTTATTATGCATCAAATAAGATTCTAATTTCTAAGCTACTGCACAGTGAGTATTGCTGAATCTATGTGATTATATAATATAATTCATCCTCTATAGATACCCATAAATAGGACTTGAAAATTATAGTCAACAGGCCAGTATTGACAATTAGATATTTCTTGTCTGGTTTATAAATCAGGAAAGTGCTGAGGCTCACTGGGTTAGGTTTTCTTCTGCTTAGACAGAAAATGTATGCCCTGAGAGTTTCTTTGTCCTACTGAGAATAGCCCTGAAGGGAAATAAGACTTGGGCTACAAACTCTCACCCAGGTGATCTAATTTGCTGGTATCCTTGTTTCTTTGAATGCTAGTTTCAGCTACTATACAACTCTGTGATCAGCCAAGACAAGTAATAGATTCTCTTTTGTGCCCCACAAGGAAGAACTCTGGAAGCTATTGAAAAGATAAGGAACTGAAGCAGAGATTTCAATGGCTTCTGACTTGAGTGATGGCTGAAACCTTTTCAATGAGACTTTCTTTATAGGAATATTGCCTGATATTGATGGGAAGTAGTTCTCCAGCATTTTCTCCATAACTCTTGGATAACAAAATTCATAGTCTGATGCTGTTGGAGTGATATGGTGTACTCTAAAGAATAATGACTCTTGATGAAGGTATAGAACCAAGATGGTGAATTAGAGCCAACCTAGCTGAACTCTCTAAACAGTTTCCTCCAAACAATTTTAAAATAATGACTGAAATAAAATTCTGGAATGCCAGAGCTAAAAGTAGTTAGGGTGAGACATTTTTCTGGCTGAAGAAAACTTGGGAAGTCAGCAAGAGAATTTTAGGACACTGGAGTTAAAGCCTATTTAGAGTTCACACTCACAATGGCAATAAAACTAGCTCTAGCAACAGCAACAGCTTTGGGAGTTCTCAACCAGAGACATTAAGAGGATTACACAATTGGTCTAAAAAATTCTACAGGGGACCTATCACTGGCATTGGGTATAGCTGACTCTGATTAACAACTCTATTATCTCTACACAGTTTTGGAATACAGTTCCAGGGGAAAGAAGAGAACGATGAGTTAATCACAAGACAGTAGGGACCCTGCTTGAAGTTCCAAACTGAAGAAAGTGCTGGTAGTTGTTCCTGAAAATATAAGGAGCTCTTCACAGTTAAAGAGCACAGTGCATGGCAAGAAAGGAATGACTATAACTCTCCCAGGATTATGCCCATTTTGGAAACACCAACAGCTTGAAGTAACACAGAACTGAAAAGGCAGCATGAAAAACCCTGAAACCTATAACAATGCATCCTCATCCCAAGGTGAGCAGAGCCAAATTTGCATATAAAATTCAAGGTCAAGAAGTAGACTGGTTTGTGGCAGTCCTTTTTGTAATGGCAAGAAAATGGAAACTGAGTGGATGCCCATCAACTGGAGAATGGCTGAATATATTGTGATTTATGAATGTTATGGAATACTATTATTCTAATAAATGACCAGCAGGATGATTTCAGAGAGGCTTGGAGAGACTTATGCTAATGAGTCTAATTCAGAGAGGCATATGAACTGATGCTAAGTGAAGTGAGCAGAACCAGGAGGTCACATTATACATGGCAATAACCAGACTATACCACAATCAATTCTTATGGACGTGGCTCTCTTCAACAATGAGATGATTCAAACCAATTTCAATAATCTTGTGATGAAGAGAGGCCATCTATACCCAGAGAGAGGACTGTGGGAACTGAATGTGATTCACAACATAGCATTTTCACTCTTTTTGTTGTTTGCTTGCATTTTATTTTCTTTCTCATTGGTTTTCCTGTTTCGTTTGATTTTTCTTGTGCAGCAAGATAATTTTTTTTTAATTATAGCTTTTTATTTATAAGACATATGCAAGAATCAGCACTGCCTTGCCAAATCTTCAGTTCCAACTTTTCCCTTCTTTTTCCCCACTCCCTCCCCTAGATGGCTGATAGTCCAATAATATATACATAAATATGTACATATTTATACAGTTATCTGCAACAAGATTATTGCATAAATATGTATGATATATGGGATTTAACATAGATTCCTACTAAGTGTAACTTATGTTGGATTACTTGTCATCTAGGGGAGAGGGTAGGGAACGGAGAGGGAAAATTGGAACACAAGGTTTTGAGAGGGTTAATGTTGAAAAATTATCCATGCATATGTTTTGAAAATAAAAAAGCTTTGATAACCCCCCCCAAAAAAAAAAACAGAACAAAAGAAAATATTAGGCTGAAAAATGAGTGAAAAACAAACAAATAAACAAAAAAAGAATTGGCCCTAAAAAGTTACTACAGAGGCAGTTTGAAAGACCAAGGCACAACTCATAAGAAGATAATTATGACAAAACAACTTCAAAAAAAACCACCACTTAAAAATACCCTATTTTGGTTGAGATAAGAAATCACTATTTGATAAAATCTCCTGGGAAAATTGGAAAATATTTTATAGAAGGTAGATATAGAGTAACATTTTATGCCATATCCCAAGACAAAGCCAAAATGCATACATGATTCTAACATAGAGGATGATACCATGAACAAATTGGGAAACAAAGAATAATTTACCTATCAGATCAATGGAAAATCAAAGAATTTATAACCAAAAAGAGGTAGATAACATTAGTAAATATAAAATGGGCAACTTTGATGATGTTAAATTAAAAGGTTTTTTGCACAAACAAGTCCAATGCAACCAAGATTAGAAGGGAAACAGAAAGGTGGGGAAATTTTTGTTTTGCTTTTTACATCAAATGTCTCTGATGAAGGTCACATTTCTCACATGAATATATTTGAGAGAGAGAGAGAGAGAGACAGACAGACAGAGACAGAGAAAGACAGACAAACACAGAGAGACAGAGACAGAGACAGAGAGACAGAGAGGAAGGAAAAAGGAAGAAAGTGGAAAAATGTAGTTGAGAATATACAGTTAGTAATCATAAAAGTGAGTGTGAATGGGAGGTCTTTTGGCATTTCAGAGTTTCAAGGAACACCTCAAGGAACACTGTTGCAAAACTTCAGAGCTATATTCTCAAAGAAAACATACTGCAAGCTTCAAAAAAAAAAAAAAAAAATCAAGTATGGAGGAGTCACAGCCAGGATTACTCAGGATCTAACAGCTTTTACAATTAAGGATTAGAGGACATGGAATTCTGGAAGACAAAGAACCTGGATTTACAACCAAGAATTAACTACCCAGTGAGACAGAGGATCATCTTTGAGGGGAGGAGATAAATCTTCAATGCAGTAAAGAACTTTCAATCATTTCTATTGAAAAAACCAGAACTAAATAGAAAATTTGTTCTCAAACACAGGACTCAAGTGATACATAGAAAAGTAAACAGGAAAGAAAAAATAAGCAAACATTATTTAAAGGTTATAACTCTTTACATCTCTAGATAGGAAAATGATACTTGCAATTTTTGAGTATTTTTTATTAGGCCATTTAGAGGA
This sequence comes from Sarcophilus harrisii, assembly GCF_902635505.1. Classification (NCBI taxonomy): domain Eukaryota; kingdom Metazoa; phylum Chordata; class Mammalia; order Dasyuromorphia; family Dasyuridae; genus Sarcophilus; species Sarcophilus harrisii. The sequence goes on along the minus strand of NC_045428.1, from coordinate 61,323,026 downwards.
GACACACACAGAGAAGATATGGGTATAAATCGACTCTGATGTGATAATATTAAAGAAAAAATATATTAAGGGATAGAGAAAAGATTGTACTAGGAAAAGAGGAGAGGGGAAGTAAAGTGGTATAAATTAGGTCACAAGAAGAGGTACAAAAGATCTATTACAATAGAGGGAAAGAAGGAAGGAAGAAGTACATTGAAGCTTAATCTCATCAGTTTTGGCTCAAAGAAAGAATAATATATTCAGTCAGCTGGGTATAGAAAATTATCTTACCCTATAAGGAAGTAGGAAGAGAAAGGAGAGGAAAAAAAAGAAAGGGGCTGGATAGAAGAAAGGGCAGAAATACTAGGACAAAGGGTAAGAGAAGAGAAGAGGAGTGATAAAAGGGAGAGTAAGTTGATGGCAGGGTGGGTCAGAAGCAAACCATTACTAAGGAGAGACAGGGTGGAAAGAGAGAACAAAATAATATACAGGGGAGAAAACTGAATGAAAGGAAATACACAGTTGGTAATCATAACCGTCAATGTGAATAAAACAGAAACAGATAGCTGAGTGGATTAAAAACCAGAATCCTAAAATATGTTGTTTACAAAGAAAACATTTGTAACAAAGAGATACATGCAGAGTAAAGGTAAAAGGCTGGAGTAGAATTTATGATGCTTCAGCCAAAGCCAAAAAAGCAGCAGGCAGCAATTCTAATCTCAGACAAAGCAAAAGCAAAAATAGATCTAATTGAAAGAGATAATAAAGAAGGAATGTGAATGGAACAGCTCGCCCATAAAACAAAAGCAAATAGCAAAATGGATTAAAAATAAGACTTCAACCAACAATGTATTATTTACAGGAGACATACTTGAAATAGAAAGACACACACAGAGTTAAAATAAAGATTTAGAGCAGAATCTTAAACTGAAATTTAAAAAAGGCAAAAGAAGCAATCATAAAGCCAGATGAATAAAAAGCAAAATTAGACCTAACTAAAAGGGATAATCAGAGAAACCACATTTGGCTAAATGATGGCAAAGACAAAGAATTTTTTTTTTCTTTTTGCTGAGGCAATTGGAATTAAGTGACTTGCTCAGGGTCACACAGTTAAGAAGCATTAAGTATCTGAGACCAGATTTGAACTCAAGTCCTCCTGACTTTAGGGCTGTTGCTCTATCCACTGATAAGATATCCTTTGATAAAGGCCTCTTTTCTCTAATAAATACTAAGTATAAAACGGGGTCAAATTTATAAAAACAAGATGCATTTCCCCATTGATAAATTGCCAAAGGATATAAACGAGTAATTTTTAGAAGAAAAGGCAAAGCTATATATAATCATATAAAAATGCTCTAATTCACTATTAGAATAAGACAAATTAAAACAACTTTGAGGCATCATCTATAAGAAATGACAAATCTTAGAATGGTGAAAGGAAAATAGACATCAATCATCTGTTGTTTGAGCAGTGAACCAGTCCAATCATTCTTGAGAATAATTTAGAACTATGTCCCAAAGACTTCAAAGATATTCATGCCCTTCACCTAGCAATACTACGGCTATATCTATCTCTCAAAGGAAAATGAATCTGTAAATATATGAAATAATAAAATATATATATATATATATATATATATATTATATTAATTTATATCTCAGCTCTTTTTGCAGTGACAAAGAATTGGAAATTGAGGGTTTGCTTATCAATTGGAGAATGACTAAACAAGTTGTAGCACATTTTTATGATGTGTTGTGCCACAGTTCCCTTTTAATGTCCTGGCCAGTTTCCCATTGTCCTATTTAGTTACCCTGCCTCATGTTATAACCTTTCCCTCTTAATGTTTGATGAGATAAACATTTTATATCTTTAGGCTATAATCATTCCTTCTTAATGTTTGACAGGATAAAAATTTATCAATTTTAAACATCATTAGAATATCAGTAACCTGTCCAGTACCTCTCTCCATTGTGTCATCCTACGTGCCTCCCCCCATTAGGTTATCCCCATCCAGGTACCTCCCCCATTATGTCATTGTTCTTGTTATACTATAAAAATCTTGCTGTCCCGGTACTCAGGGCTAGATTCTTTTGAGGCGATAGTCTCATTCAGCCCTGGGACCAAACATGGAGCCATTTGGTCCCAGCATACCTATCCATTTAATAAACTATTAAATTGTTCTCTAATCTCTGTCTTGCTCAGTTTCTCTAGCATTACAGATGGAGTACTATTTTTGTATAAGAAATAATGAGTGGTATTGGTATTCAAAGAAGCATGACAAGACCAATGTAAATTAATGCACAGTGAAGTGAGAAGAACCAGATCTGTGGTTATGATAAGAATAATGTTGTAATGATGTTCAACTATGAGAGATTTGCCTATTCAGATAAATACAATGATCTAAAGGACTCATGATGAAAAAATATTATTCACATCCATAGAGAGAACTGATGAATATGTTTTATATGATTTCATATCACTTGCTTTGTCAGTGGGTAGGGGAGTATGTGTAAGGGTGAAAAGGTATTTGTAACTCAAAATTTACAAAAAAAAAAAAGTAAGAAAAGAATGTCCAAAATAATAAAAATTTAAAAATAATAATGACTCTGAAATTTCAAGATCTGCACTCATATCACACAGTTGATATGATCTTGATGAGCTTTGTGATCTTGAATATGTCACCACAAGCCCATGTACCTCAGTTTCCTCATCTATAAAATGAGGAGGTTGGACATGTCTTTATTGAGATGCTTTTTTGGTTTGAATTCTAAAAAATTCCATTTTCTTTGTAGTTAGAGTTGATTTTTCCCATTTTGCAGAGGGGGTACTTGGGAATTTGCCCAGGATCACTCAATTAATAAGTACTGAGTCTAGGAATCAAATTCTTGTCTACTACAATGATTTTTTTTTTTGGCTGAACTTGATCATGGCACAATCTGATTCAATTCAATTTACATAGTAGCAAAGGTTCTCATTCATGATTCTTGACTCTCAGAGAAATATTCCTAGTGGACATCTGATGACATTTCTTTGCTCCAGAAGAGAAAGGACCCTTGTCTTCTCTCTACTAAAGATCTGGGAGCTCAGATGGATAAGAGATCTTAAAAGAATAACCAGGATGACAAATAATTAAAATGAAGAGGAAGCTTAGATAGATCTCATAGTTCAGTTATCAAGATCAGATATCATAGATAGAGACCACTTAGTTGAAATACATTTGGCTTAGTTTATGAATTTCCAAGAACAGATATATGAAGAATGTTTTAAAATATTCAAAAGAACATACAATTATTAGGAAAAGGACATATTGAAACAGAATTTTCAGAAAGTATATTCACCATTCCTAGAAAAGAATAATATGATTAGCATATCACAAATTGGTACCACTCAATTATGTATCACAACCACAAGAAGAGCAGCAGACCATGATGGAACAAGTCCAGAGAGCAAGCAGTTCCATTCAACAGAATTCATACTAAATTCTTAGTTTAGGGAAGTTGAAGGTGAGGCAATTTCCTAGTTTTAAGATATTTTGACAGGAATGAAGAAAATGATCACAAAATGATTCTAGTATTGCTGGTGCTCATTGGAGAGTAGAAGAGGACTGCATTTCATTAAGTTGGATATAGTCTTTTTTTTGTCCAGTATTCTAGCTCTGAAGCCAACAGAACAACTAAGACTTAGAAGACTAAAGGTAACCAGGGATCAATTTCAACTATTTTCCCTTGATGAAGAATGTGACAAAGATAATACAGCACTAACCCCCACTTTCTGTAATGTAGAGATGAAATTGGTTACAGAAAAATCTAGCTGAACAAGACTAAACATAGAGAGCAAAGAACCAAATGCTTTATTTGATTTTTTTTCTTTTTTCTCTTGCTCTTAAGCAATATTAAATTCAAAAGTGAAATAACTGCTATACTGAACAAAAAGTAATTAATACATCCCTCCTAGGAATAGAGTAGTGCAGGAAGGTAACTAGATTAGTCCAGGAGGTTAGGCTAGCTCATTTCTAAGATTCTTTCAAACTATTAATTTCTGTGATTCTGTGAGACAATGCTATAGATTTTTTTGTAAAAGCTTCAAATATGACAACGTAAAAGTTAAACTTACCATATGAGGAACAAGGATTTGGTGGTTCTAATCCCAGATCAGAATCTAATTCCCACAGAAGAAATATTCTCAGAAAGTCAATAAGGATCAAGCTTCTTTAGCATGATTGGGAAACCATAATGCTTATCACTTACTCAGTACAGTAGAATGACGATTGATGGGCAAATGTTAGTAAAAACATTTTGAAGATGAAGTGATTTAGCCACTCATAACTTTTATGTTGTATTGATCTTCAGCATCTTTTTTATTTAATATTGATCCAAAATTATTGACTGATTCAATGGTCATTCATCAGGCTTTCTCAGTGTTCACCATTTTCAAATAAATTCCTGAAAATTGGCTGCTATCAGTGATTTTTTTCTCACAGCAAATTCACACTTCCACTGACATTTTAGCATAACCAAGAAAATCCAACTAAATTAGAGCATCCTTACTTCTAGAATTTTTGATTTCCTAGATATGGATATTCCCTCTATTGATGAAGATTATAATCTCTTCATGCTTTGTCATAGGCTGTTAGCTTTATAGCTCTACAGCTGAAAAGGATTACAGATATCACCCAGTTCAATCCCTTCACTTTACTAATGAAAAAACTTAAAATGTAATTGAATGAAAAGAAAGTTGAATGAGTCATATATATGGAAAGTCATATATATGGAAAGCTCCTAATACCAGAATTTACATCTAGTTTTCAAATCCATAAAGCAAGCGATAATTTCATTTCATGCATCTATTTGAATGTAGCAAACATTGTTTTGTTTGTATGGAAAAATGAAAACAAAAATTAAATCATGCCTGGTCACTAGGGGCATATATGTGTTTGTAGACACAAATACATATAGTAATATAAAATATATTGCAACATAGTAAGAAATATAGGGTCTATCCATCCCCATATAAGATATGGACATGTGAGTCTTGAAGAAGCATCTGAGGACAAACCACTTCTGAAGAGAAGAACAGGGCCATGTGAAGACAGAGAGATATAGCATACACACACACACACACACACACACACGCACACACATATACATATACATATACACATATATGTGCTACATATGCTATAAATATATGTAAATAAATATATATAGCTATATATGCTACATATATATGTATATATAAACATCACATAGAAAGTAAGAAGTAAATACAATTATCCAACCACATAGAAAATAGAAATTAGAGAAGTTATATAAATGAGTTTATAGCAGAAAATACGCGAGAGTAATTGAATTATTCAATAGGGTGTAAGCTGGAATCTGTTTCACTTAGAATTAAAGCTAGCAGTATAGTAATTAATCTGTATTGTACTTTAAGATTTACAAAATATTTTCCTCATACTAACTCTATTTGATAGGTATTTACAATGCAAGTAAAGTTATTTCTATTTTATAAGGGGTGATGAAACTCAAAAATAAGCAACATGATAGAAGATCTAGATAGAAAGGCAGACTTAGCTGGAAAGACTTGGATTCAAATATTGTCTTTGACTGTATGACTCCAGATGATTTATTTAAACATTTTAGCTTTCTGGCAATCCTGTGAAATTAAAACATGCAAAGCAAGTACTAACATTAATTGTTGAAGGAAGTTTCTTTCTTGGTATTACCTATGCCATTATCTTTTTTAAAAAGTGAATACAACATAGATGAAGTGATTTTCATAGCCTCACAGTAACTGTAAGAGATAAATACTGAATTCTCTCTCAAGAGAGGTATTCAAACAGTTTAGAGTTAGAATTTGTTGTATTCATACAGGGGTCAATGAATTTTGCCTATTTGATTGGTCTCTAAACTTTCCTTCAATTTTCTTTTTCAAACTCTTGCTCACTCACCAACTCACAACAAAAATTTTCTCCTTTGAAGTGTTTTCCCTTTGGTGACTTTAAAAGCTTTTCACAAACCATCTAGCTGTCATCCATAGAAACTTTGAAATACTCTGCCACTGTTCTCATTAGCTTTGACATGACTATAGACTTATTCTGTAAATAATGCCAGATCTTTCCAACAATAGATTCTCATCTTTCCTTGCGCTCCTTAATCTTTATGACCTCTAACTACTTTTTAATGTAATAACCCACAGTATTTAGTCATACTTTGGTATTCATAGTCCTCAAAAGTACTGCCTCATGGATATCTTAAAATTCTCCTCCCTAATTGCAATTATTTAATCTTTAATCTCAAATGCGTCCTTTCTTTTCCATAATCTCTACTTTGTCTTCCTTATGAATTTTGTCTCTTCACACTTTTCCAATCATTCATTTAATAAATAATTTCTCCTCCTAATTTTTTTTCTCTATCCAGGCAATTTACTGGTCAAGCATTTCAATGGCTTACTTTTTTCAAAACTCCTATTTTCTCCATCTTCTTTACCTCCTGCCTTTTTTTATATATCTTAACATCAACTTCAAATAGCATCAACAACTTTCATGCCTCTAGCAGATAAGCATTATGAGAGGATTTTTTAAAAATTGTATTTACTGGATTTAATTATTTTTATTTCAATTCCTTGAAAAATTCTTGAACACATTTTTAATTGAATGATTAATATGCCTCTATAGAAAAGGAAATTATAATAAAAGATCCAATGTGACATCATCAAAACAAAAATTGTTTTGACAATTCAAAGGAATGTTCTCAATATCAATCAATCAATCAACAAGAAATTTTTAAATGACTACTTTGTATTTGCAATGTTCTAGTTTCTAGAAATGTAAAAGAAATTTAATTTTTTTTTTTTAGTGAAGCATTTGATAAAATCTCAAACTATCCTTTTAGAAAATATAGAAAAAAAATATAGAAAAAAAACATGTTGGAAGAATTAGGTCAATTTAAAGTAGGTTGAATGATTAAACCCAATGAGTATTATTAGTAATTTAATACCAACTTGAAAGGACATGGATTGTCAGTAAATAGAATCATTGCTTAGCCCTCTACTACTCAACATTTTTAAAATCATAGATTAGATAAACACAAAGATAGCATGCTTATCAAATAAATAGATGAAATTAAAAAAAGGGATAGCACACTGACACTGATTTGTCAGTCAGGATTCTAAAATATCTTGACAGACTAGAGCATTGGGTTGAATTTAAAAGATAAAATTGAACAGGCATTTTAAAAGCTACCTTTGATTCAAAGAATCTCCTTTATGACTACAAGTTAAAGAAGGTATAATAACTAAAATAATTTGTGTGAAAGAGATGCAGAATCTTATGTGCTAAATTCATAATATGAATTAAATATATTATATGGTAGTCAAAGAAACATTCAACTTTAAGACACTTTTAGTGTCTTAAGTATCCAGGAGTAAGAAAATGCTCATCCTGTTGTTCTCAACCCTTGTGTAACGATATCTGTAGCACTGTGTTCACTTCTAATGTAGCAAGGAATTCCCAAGGACTCTAGCTTCAAATAGATTAACTTTCATTTGGGGGTTGATCTGAAAGGGTTCATTTCTCTTTTTGGCTTTTGCTCCAGTTAAATTTTCATTTTTTTTTTCAAAAAGGGGGGAATGGTTATATGTTACATTTAGGTTTGATATGTGTGTGTGTATATTTACACAAAAAGAGGTACCTATTCTAACAAATTAAAATAATGTAATTTCAAATGTATATCCTTTGTTTTATCAACCATAGAAAATGCATAAGAAGCCCAAAATAGAGAAATATAAAGTATTCCAATAATCAATTTAACAGTCCCCCATAGTCAGAAGTCAAAGTTCTATGGGGGTTGCTGAAAAGTATTTCTTATATACATTTTGGTCCTGCACTATCTGAGCAAATCATGGATATAGCTTAAAACGCTGGCAAGGTCCAGTCTACTGGCACTCCATAGTGTAAGGTTAATCTTTCAATGGAAGGTAATCTCTTTATTTCATCAAGGAAGGTTCATACCCAAAGAATCAATCTTTTGAGAACTTTTGAATCTGTCTTTTCTGAAATTCTAGTATTTGACTTGCATTCAGAAAAGAAAAGAAGCTAGAAGAAAATAATCAAGATTAAGAAGGAAAATGATTCCCTTCTTAGACTCACTATATGTTTAAAAGCTGCCATTTCTCCCTCCTGGAGACTAGAGAAGTCTGGGGAGGGAAGGTACTCACTTGATTTTGAAGCTATGAAGAAAATCCAAAAGGAAATCTTAAAAAGACCATGCTATCTCACAATTCACTTTTGTAGATAGTTGGGGAAAGGAAAACATTGTTTTAATCCATTCTCTTAAGAGCTATATTCTTCTCATGGATTCAAACAGGAAACTAAAATCTCTTGTGAGCATTAATTTATATTTCATATTGAAAATAACCTGGATTTCCTGCATATGTTTGTGTCTATCACTTAGTACTGAATCCTCTGATCACCTTAGCAAATGGTTTAATGAGTTATTCTGACTAAAATAAATAAATAGATTCATTATTTGTTGGCCAGGACTCTGGTGATGTTCCTTTCTGGGCTTAGGCAAACATTCTACAGTCGGTAGATACTTGAAGTTTTTCAAATTTAGTAGAAGTGATCAGAGGTGATATCATAATCATAATGAACTTACGATTAACTCTAAGTTACAATGAGACGTTGAAATATATTAACATTAGTTGGAATTAATTATACTTCAGACCCCTAGCAATAGTTGATTAATTTTTTTCTTGTGTTCATGGTGAATCATTGCAACATCCGGCTACATAATTGCTTGACAGATTGTTTAAGGGTGTTTTTAGATGGTCACAGATGGTACCACCTACAACAAATTCTTTAATTCTTATTTACTCTGCCAGTGGGCTCGGTCTTGATCTTTTAGCAGCAAGTTCAGGAGAAAAAAGGGAAAGGGATAATGCTGTTTTCTCCAAAGCTCAGCCATTGATTATTCCTAGATTAGCAGCCAAAGTCATATTGTCATGGATGTGTTGCCTGGAGTGGGCATATGACTGTTGAGAAGCCAACATGGTTGCCAAGCTATTGCTCAAGATGTAACAGAGAACAAAGATATCAACCACTTTTTATAACAAAAATCACTGAATCAAAAAAAAAATCTGGTGTTTGGGAATGCCATGATGACTGAAACATATTGATGGTACAGCCAGCTTGAGCACACAGCAATTAGTCATCAAGATGGTTTTTGCCCCAGTCCTTAGCAGCAGTTATGAAATGTAGAAGGTGTTAGATAAAGGAGTTGGACAAACTTGCCATGCACAAAACAGTAGTTCCTTATTACAATGCTCTCATACAAAGTGGTGTGGTGTTCTCAAGGATTAACATTTTAACATCTAAAGACAGGGCTGAACAGATATACCAAACATTCAGTCATATAGAATTTATTTTTATTTCTATGTGCCAAGAAGAGCATTGGTACAAAAACAATTTTAAGAAAGCAAATAAAATAATAAGGACAATGAGAGAAGGGTATAGTTAAGTCACAGGGAAGTTAAAGCTAGGTTTCCTAAATATTCCATATGGGTAACTTGTAGCTAGCTATGTAGAGATACAAAGTAGTTTGATTATTGATTTGTGCCAGGAGTAACGTAAGGGATTAAAGATAATTTTTCATAGAGGTTACCCTTATACTTTGGTCACCAGGCTTCAGCAAATTATATCATTCCTCCTAATCAATGTGTTGACATTCCATAAGGAGTGCTATATCTGGTGTGAAAGGAATCTTGGAGCCCAAAGTTTTAGAAACTCGGGGACCTGCAGAGAGAAGCAGCCCCCAAACCTATAAATAACAGGAGGAAGAAGCGGCTTTTAAAAATGTTTTAAGCCTCTGCAAGTTTCTTTAGTATCCCTAAAGCATTCTTATGTTTTTAAAAAGAGATTATAGCTGGGTCAATTGTCAATTCCCTCATGGTCAAATTTATTATTCCTCCTAGTCTTTCATATAAAGGAAGAAAGAGATTCCTCAAATACTCATGGGAATTGATAGGTGATACAGCTTGACGTCACTTTTCATTAAGGCTGATAGGTACTAGTTATTGTCTGTTAAGCATCCTTAGCCACTTTCTTTTCCCCTAGTTCCACAAGTCTCTTTTTGACTCTAGGACAAAAATGAATGTGGTTCAGCTCCAGGCTATAGTAATTTTCATTACACCTTAATAGAAATTTTGAGAGTTTATACCTCAATGGTATAGACTTTGAGAACTTAAGGTTATATTCATGAGGTGTCAGAAAAGAATTTTATTCAAAATGAAAAGAATAAAAAGTCAGAGGAATACACAGGTGATTGTAATGATAGTGGTTTGTTGGGAAAGACAACTGCAGAGTAGAGAGAGAGAGAGAGAGAGCAGAGCAATCTCAATAATTGACAAATATATAAGAGAAACTATTTCTTTAGATCAGTTTTCTAAAGAACTTAAAAAGGAATATTTCAAAAGGAAAAATTGAGTAAAATGATAAAAAAATTACAAAACCTAAATACTCTTATTGAATTGCTTCTATCAAAATAGGACAAAATATGATCTTGTCCATATGAATCAAGCAAAGATAAATTAAGAACATTACCTGGATTAATACAAGCTAAAAACAACATTTGCCTAACACTTTCAGAAAAAGAAAATATCCAGGTCATTTTCTGTAATTACAGGATAATTATCTTAATGAAACATTTCATTGTTTCTTTAAAAAAAGTTTTATTGATGCCATTTTGTTTTTATGTTGCTGTTATTTCTGGATGTAATGATTTCTCTTCTTGCCCACCCACTGCCAGTTCATTTCTATTCACTGCTTCATTTCTTGGGCCCTCCCTTACAATGAATAAAACTAGTGAAAGCAAAACCATTCAACAATTTCAAGTAAATAAAAAATTTTAAAGATTTATATTCATTTATTTTTGAATATATGAACTAAAATACAAAAATAATGTTTCCAGTGAGGAAAAATAATTTCATCAAATAGCCTGTGATAAAAATTTTGACAACAAAAACAGTTGACAAAATATATATGATTAAGAGTCAATTAAGAAAATATTATTTTCTGTCTCTGTCTCTGTCTCTGTCCATCTCTGTGTGTGTGTCTCTGTGTCTCTGTCTCTGTCTGTCTGTTTCTCTCTTATACACACACACATACACACATACACACACACACACACACACACACACACACACTCCTGTCTGAAGGTTTATGGACTTTGTTAACCTTTGGAAGAATATTTGGCTTTGTTCAGAAGTTCAATAGCTTTCCATTTTCCATTTTATCTATTTCTCTCATTTTAAAGATACTTTCTTTTGTGTTTGCTCTGAATTTCCTAATTTACTGATGTTCTAATTTTTGTGTATATGCACAAGTAATTAGTTTTCTTTTTGCCTACTTTGTTAATATGTTTTTAGTGATATGATTTTAAGCTGAGAATTGTTTTTTTTTTCTTTATCGTTATTAGTCTTTTTACAAGGCTGAGCTTCAAAATTTGTTTTTTGGCTTATTCAAAGCATTACTACTCCATCTGAATTAGAGTTGAGACTTCTGTTCATGTTCCTTATATTATTATTTTCTGATATGTGTGCTAACATATAATTATTTTTTCTAAAGATATTATTTGATACTAAGAAACATGTATATTCATTAATATCTCTCCTGAAAAAATTCCAAAAGTCTTTCATATCTTATTTTATCAGCAATATATTCACCTCTCTATCTTTTTTGAACTTATCTTTCTGTAAGCTTTGTTCAGAGAAAAACATTAAAGTTGCTAGCAATTATTGTTACTATCTGTGGCCATTCACAAGGGTTCCTATATATAAAGGATTTAGATGCTGAGATATCTGATCTACAGAAGTTTAATAATGATATTGTTTCATCTACAATGTCTTTATGCATAGTGCAATTTCTATATTCTTAAATTGGTATTATGAATCTTATTTTCTCTCCCCCACCAAATATTGTAGCTTTTGCTTTTTTAGAATTTGCTGAAGAATGAAAAAAATTTTCTAACCTTAATTTTTTATATGCAGGAAGCTTTCAGGGTTTGTCTTCTTAATCATTGTACCTTTCTTTTTTGTTTTATTGGAGAGTTTAATTTAGTTATCCTTACAGTTATAATTGTTAGTTTTGTAGTTTCTTCCATTTATTTATATTGGTATATTTCCCATTCTTCCTTCCATTTCTTTTTATTTCTATGATTCATTTTGTTTATATCAGTTTATTTCAGTCTCCTCCTACAGTTTTTCTATTCTTCAAATTTGTTTGAGTTTTCTATCCTAAATATTATTTTTAATGCTGTTTTCTTTTTTTAATTGATATAAAACAATTACCATCTTTTTACCCTTACATATTTCCACCCACATAAGGACATGTGTGAATACCTCATACTCACGTACATATGCCACCACTCACCACCACTCAAGATCTAATCTTTTAACTTGAGTATGTTGTTCTTAGTCTTTTTTTCTTTTCTTTTCTTTATTGTTTTACATTAATTTTTTAAAATACACATTTCTTTATGAGTTATGTTGGGAGAGAAAGATTAAAACAAAAGGGAAAAACACAAAAGAAAAATAAAGAAAAAAGAAAAGAAATTGAACATAACATGTATTGATTTGCATTCAGTCTCCATAGTACTATTTCTGGATGCAGATGGCATTTTCTATCCCAAGTTTATTGAGATTGCCTTGGATCACTGAACCACTGAGAAGAAGCAAGTCTTTCATAGTTGATCATTGAACAATTTTTCTGTGACGGTGTACCAAGTATTCTGTTTGTTTCACTCAGCATCAGTTCATATAAACCTTTTCAAGCCTTTTGAAAATCAGCTTGTTCATCATTATTTTATAGAACAATAACATTCCATTACTTTCATATACCATAACTTATTCAATCAATCCCCAAATGGAATCTACACATTTTTCAATATTTCGACACCACAAAAAGAGCTACTGCAAACATTTTTACACATATGGATCTTTACCCCTTTCATTATAATTTCCTTACAATACAGAACCAGCAGGAGCACTTCTGGATTAAAGTATATGAAGAATTTTCTAGCCCTTTAAACATAGTTCCAAATTGTTCACCAGAATGGTTAGATCATTCCATCAATAGTGCATTAGTGTCCAGCTTTCCCACATCCCTTCCAAAAATTATCATTATCTTTTCCTTTTGTCTTAGCCAATCTGAGAGATGAGGTGGTATTTCAGAATTGCTTTAATTTGCATTTCTAATCTATAGTGGTGTAGAGCATTTTTTCATATGATGATAGGTGGCTTTAATTCATCATCTGAAAATTATCTGTTCATATCCTTTGGCCATTTTTCAATTGGGGAATGTTTTGTATTCTTACACATTTGACATTGTTTTTTATATATTTTAGAAATTAGTTCTTTTTCAATATTGTTTCTTTTCTTAAAGTTGTTTATTTTCAAAACATAGACATAATTTTAACATAGACCTTTGCAAAATCTTGCGTTCCAATTTTTTTTCCTTCCCTTTTCCCCGCCCCCTCCTCTAGATGGTATGTACATAATCCAATATATGTTAAATATGTGTAATTATTCAATCTATATTTCCACAATTATCATGCTGTGCAAGAAAAGTCAGATGAAAAAGGAAAACAAAATGAGAAAGGAAACAAAGTGCAAACAAATGATACCGGTTTCAATCCATGAAAGATTAACTTAATCATTCCTTTTTCCCTTCTTCTGATTCTTTAAGAACTCCATTCATCATTTATGTCTGGATCCTTAATTCTTCTAATATTCCTCATCATAGCCATTTATATTTTTTTCTTTTAGTCTTTTGATATTCTTAAAAATGTCCTTGTTTTATCCTAGAAATGTTGATAAATTGATTTTTCTTAGTGTTATTTCTTTTAAAATTATTGGTATATTTTCTTTAATAATCATCTTCATTGCCAAGTATTCTTCCCTTAGTAATATATACAAAGACCAATCTATTTGAATAAAAAAACAAGAGAGAAAAAAATAGTTCAGTAAAACTGACCAACACATTCATCAAGACTGGGAATATAACTTTGCTTTGCTTTTTTTTTTTTTAAGTTCATTATGCTTACTTATTTACCATTCTTTTATTTTTCTTCTCTTGAAATTGAATTGACTTGAGGGCCCTTCCATCCTCTTGGTATTGGATAAATAATTTTGTAGCCATCTTTGATTCATTCCTCTATTTCTTTATATTCTCACCTAATCATATTCTGAATTTTATTATATCTCTACAGAATATTTTGCATTATTCTCCTTTTCTCCCCTCCCCAAACTAACATTCTACTTTGGGTCCTCATCATCTCTGACTGGTAAGATGACAATATATTCCTTTAAAGAATTATTTCTATTTTCAGTTCTAAATGATCTCCTTTCCTCTACCCTTTCTCCACTCACTGAGAAGTCAAGAAATATGGCACTCATTATATAAGTGAAGTCATGCAAAACACATTTTGCATTAGCCAAGTTTTGAAAAAAAAATAAAAATAAACGAAAAGATGTTTCAAAGTATACCCTGAGTCTATCAGTTCTTTATCTTTAAGTGGGCTTCATTTTATATCATGAGTCTTTGGAGTCTTGGTGGATCAGAAAATATAACCTAATTTTCCCAGTATTCTCTTCTCTTCTAAAAATAACCTTCCCTAATCCATTCTTTTCTCAAATCCTAAATCGACATTCCTACAGCATGGGTCATTTAATGTTGCTAATTTGCTTAAGGTTTAGCAGCTCCTTATTGCCTTTAGGATCAAGAATATACTGCTCAGTTTGGCATTTATAGACTTCCAAAATCTGCAGTTAGACAATCTTTCTAGACTGATTTCACATTATTCCTCTTATATAAATTGCATTCTTGAAGGTTGCCTACTTAACTATTTCCCATTCACAAGATTCCATCTTTGACCTCTAAATCTTTCCATAAGCTATCTCTCTCTTTTATGATGTTCTCCCTTCTTTCTTTGCCTTCTTGGAGTCCATAATTTCCTTCAAAGCTGTCCTCAGGTGCAACTTTCTCAGAAGTCTTTACTGCTACTCAGTATTCTCCTCCTAAAATTATGTATCAGAATTGCATCAATGGCATTCCTTTGAATACTTTGCCAGAGAGGGATTCTTTGTTTGAAACCTTTAATTGTCCATACTTCTCCTATTGTTGGACATGATAATTCATACTTTACTTAAAGGAAAAATGAACAGTTCTTAACAAATTGCTGACTTGGGCTACCTCAAGATGAATTAGTTGATCTTTAGAAGGATTGATTTTTTTTCCTTCCTGTAGAAAAGAGTCACTTGTTATACAGACACATAAAAATAATGTTGATTTATACTTTGGTGTATTTTTAAAAACATTTTCATCTTCTCTCTTCTCCTCACTTCTTTCTCCCTATCCTAGAAGCATAGTATTAGATTGAGGGAAAAGAAAATTCCCCTTCCCTAAGAAAGAACTACCTTAGGACAATCATTAAATCAATGCCTATGATTAGGTGTCCGCTATGATCCAGTCACTGTACTAAGCACTAGGGACACCAAGCAAGGGAAAATACAGTCTTTATTCTCAAGGAGCCCATACTTTAATTGGGTAGATAAAATACAAACCACCATATGCAAACAAGGTACATACAAAATAATTTGGAGACAATCAATAGATGTAATTTCTATGTAAATAGAATTAAGGTGGATTAAGAAAAGATTTTTATAGAAAGGACATCTTTACCTAATACTTGAAGAAGGTCAGAGAACCCATAAAACAGAGAGGAAAAGGGAGAGCATTCCAGGTATGGGTGACAGTAAAAGTATCTGGAGTCAGGAGGTGGAATGTTTTATTGAGGAACATTAAGAAGGCCAGTATCACTTGATTGCAGACTATGTGAAGATGAATATGGTGACTTGAAGTGAATAATATGACTGAAAAGATAAAAGGGTTCCATGTTATTCCCCAAAATATTTTATATTGGATCCTTGAGGTGATAGGGATGACCTGAATTTATTGAAAAGAGGAGCCAGCTAAATGGAGGACGCACTATTATAGTACAAAGAGCCTTGGTGCAGGTAGACAAACTGAGTGATTACAATAGTCTCAGTATGATGGAAGGCAAACATCTGGGAATATGAGGAAAGGCTTACTGCATAAGTTAGGATTTGGCAACATGAGTCTCAGAGGGAAAGTGTAGCAACTAACTATACAAGAGAAGGAAAATATTGGGATTTCAGGTCATTGCCATGTTGGCAATTTTCAGTTCAACTTTCTTCTGAGATAACTCCAGATGATACAAGGTTATTGAATTTTGAGATCTTAAGGTCATATGATAAGTATTATCTACTATAGAGGGAAAATAATTGTGGGTTTTTTGTGGTACATAGACTATATAGCCTCTTGTGAGTGAATGAAACATAGGTTCCTACAAAAGGAATCTGATGACCACAAGAGGTTAATACTATAGAATAGGAGGCTGAAAGGCATGAGCTGGTAAAGTGGCCAATGCTGGAATAGGATGCACTCTATCTATCATGAGATATCTGTGGCAGAGTCCCAGTCACTCAGTGCTTATTATGGCTCTGCTTATAAGTGTTATTAATGTCTATTGAACTGCAAATTGCATCCCATGTTGAGTAAAAGGGGAATTTGTTAAAGGCAGTGATTGTTTATTCTTTTCTTTCTGTTTCCAGTGCCTATCATAGTGGCTTACACATAATAAAAATATAATAAATGATTACTTAATTGAGTTAACCATGTCTTATATAGTATCTGATGTTTTATCTCTAAAGTCTAAATGGCAGCAAAGATTTATTTAATTCTATAATGTGAGCTTACTCTCTCCAAAATAATGAAAAATATAAATGGGAACCAGTGGGAGGTGAGGCCATCAGCATTCTGTTTTATAAACAAAAACTAAATTGATCTGGATAAAAGGAATGGGATAAAAAATTGAAAGATCTCAAAGAGCAGGTAAAGTAAAAATAACAACAAGGCATGTGATTTCAAGTGTAATGAGAGAAAAAATCACAGTTTTCAATTTTTTTAATGGTAAGATTTTATTAGAGAACAGTTGGGAGAAAATGAAAGAACTTTTATAAATATTTCACCCATTATACTTCAGATCCTAGTTTGAGAGCTGCTAGGCACCTCAGGTATAGTTCAACCCTTTTATTTTACAGAAGTGGTTCTCAGCCCAAAGATGTTAAATGGGTTTCCTAAAGTAACATAGATACCAAATAGCATAATCAGAATTTGACGTCACTGTACTGTGTATACAAGTTCTTCCTGGAACACTTTTTCTTTTTTTTTTAAGCCTAGAAATTCGCTCCTTAAATACAGCTGAACCCTGGTCACAAATCATCAAAGAAAGAAAATTTAAAGAGATAATCATATAAAAAATGTGATGTATTGAATGAAGATTCTGCTTATCTTGGCAAATGATACTCATCTAAAAACTGATTTGGAGTTAATTTTTATTTTGTGTCAATTCATATTAAGTGAGACACAAAATAGGAAGACATACTCACCAAAGGGTGATGGTCATATTAAAATGAAGCAACATATGTAAAGTGCTTTGCATAAAGTGTCACAAAGACTTTTGGGATTTCTTGTATAAAATGTTAGCTAATAGTATTAAGTGCTGTGTGAGGTACAAAAAGATTAGCAAGGGGAGTGAGGTTTCCTAAATATTCCTGTTTGCAGAGTTATTGGACATTATGCTGATTACTTTGAAGATCTTATATCCTGCAGAGTGTAAATTATGGGAGTTTCATCAACATAGCCATTCAGCAAATATTAGCCTTATAATTCATAAAGGAAAAACAAATCTTCAGGCAATATTTATTGTCTAGACCAGCCTAATAGTCCTTAAACTTTTTAGTCACATGGCCTCTTTACATTTTTAAAAATTATTGAGAACTGCTCAAAGAGTATTTGTTTATATGAGTTATATCTATTGCTATTTACATTAGAAATTAAAGCATTTTAGTATTATTATGAAAATAGTTTGACTTCTGGAGTATTTCCAGAGCTTTCCAAAATAATTGGATAAATTTCTAGTTCCACAGTGCATTAATTTGCTTATCCTCCCACAACTCCTTCACCAATGTCATTTTCCACTTTTGTCTTCTTTGACAATCTTCAGGTATGAAGTAGAACTTCAGTTCCTTTTCCCCTATTTATTGTATTTCTTTTTTTGAGAACTGCTTGTTCATATACATTGAGAATTTATCTGTTAGAGAACTGTTGTCATTCTAATATATTTAAATAAGTTTATTATATATCTATACCTGGAATTTTCTCTCACCTCATCTCTGTCATCTAATTTCTTTGGATTCCTTCAAGTCCTAGATAAAGGTCAACCTTTTATAAGAAACCTTTATTGATTGTCTTTAATGTTATTGACTTCTCTCTGATTATCTCCAATTTCTCCATTTAAAATTTGTTTATAAATAACTATTCAAAAATTGTTTCCCCCATTAGATTAGAACTCCTAAAGAACAGGGACTGGCTTTTGCTTTTGTTTGTATATCCAGAATTTACTACACCGCCCGGAACATAGTAGGTGCTTAATAAATGCTTATTGAATGAAATTTCTCAAATAATTTCCCCTGAATTTTTTTTCCAGAGTTAATCTCCCCTTTTAATTTAATTGCATTGATTTTATCTTATCAATTTTATGTAATTGAAATTGTCCATTTCATTTTCTGTGATCTATTTTTTGACATTGCAAGCTTACCAATGTCACAAAGAGGCTTTACATCATTTGTCACTTATTTCTCTTTTGTGACTACATACCAATTCTTGAATTATTCTTGGTTGATTATATATATATATATATATATATATATATATATATATATATATATATTTGTCAATATCATATACTTCTCCTTTGCCTACTGGGTGACCTGCAACTTTTATTTTTTAAAGTCTTAAAAAAAAGTTATTCCAAGGCCTACAGCATTATTTCACTTGAAGAGTCCAGAAAAAGGGGAGGGTCAATAAAAGCACTGCACAATTTCTCAAAGGAAATCTGGTCCTATTTCCTCATGCTTTTCAAATTTCAGCCTTATTCCTCTCCATACTCTGTGTCTGTTTCAGATATATTCTGATAGAAAAACTCTATGGATCATATATGAAAATGAATTTTATAGTCTGAAACAAATGGTATTCTTTACCCACTTAGGTTTCCATGTATGAATAGCAAGTACTACATCTATTATGTTTTACAAGTGTGAAAACTGAATCTTTTAGAGGTTGTGACTTGTCAAAGCATTAGAGAAAAAAAAGTCAAACCCACATCTTTATAGATTCTCTTTTCTAGACTGTCAGCCTAAAAAGTACTGTTTTATAGATTGTCAATGTAGGAATTATTCTTCTCTAAACTGCCAACCAAAGAAGCACTCTTTTCTAGACTGCAAGTCTGGGGGGAAAAAAGTATAGTGCAGTATTCTCTCTAAAATATAATGTTCTCTGTTAAGGTTTTCTTGGGGTCTCTGGGAGCAGCCTTCGTTTCAGTTCATTAATCACACATGAGTAGCCAGGGGTTAAAGTCCAAATCCTTTATTGTCTCCTTCAAAATCTTGTCTCCTTCACTTGGGGCTCAGCTAGTTTTTCTGGAGGCCTATCTCTCTCCTTGGTTCCCAGAGCTTGAGCTCCCACCTGCCTTCTTTGGCTTCTGAATCTCTCCCAATGTCTCTAAATCCAAAGGTTTGTATTTCAGCCTCCAGCCACCACAAAGGTAGAAGATGGAATGAATCTGTCTCAGTCTCTGAGAGCTTCTAGTGTGTGCTTGTCCTTTCTGGCCCTGAGAGCTTCTAGCTTATATGTCCCACACTGAGTATATGCCAATCATTATATCACTAGGAAACCATTATTTGTTGTAGTATTAAATCAATGCTAAACTAGATTTAACCATTGTCTCCTCAATTCCACTTAGTACTTTGTTTTAAGTTCTGGCCAATAACATCTCCTTTTAGGATTAAATCAATATGAACCATGCTAAATTAGCTAACTATTTTCTCTATCAATTCCACTGACTTAGTACCTTGTAAGAATCCTTTGTTTCAAGTTCAGAGTTCTGGCCCATAATAGTATAGAAGAGAGTCTTCCCCAAAGTGACAGTCTAGAATAGAGTGCTTCCTCAACTGATAGTTTAGAAAAGAGAGTTCAGAAAAAAGTACTGAGTATTTCCTAGAAGACTGACAGTCTAAAAGAAAGTCTAAAAAAGTCTTTAAAAGAGCATTTTCTAGACTCAGAGTCTAGAAAAGAGTTTCTGGCCTGGCATTCTAGAAAGGAATGCTTGAAAAAAATGCCTTTTAGATTGCCCATCTAGAAAAGATTGAATGCTTTCTAGGCTGATAGTCTAGAAAAAAGTGCTAATAAAATATTCATCCTACATAGCTCAAAATTGAAATTTGACCCATTGATTTTCTGTGTTAAAGTATGAAAGTCTGAATTAAAACAGGCTTCTATTTTTTAAAGATATAGATCCAAAAGAATAAATGACAGTATAAACAGTCCTCATTTTATCTCCATTATAATTTCTGAATTAAAAAGACAAGAAGTAAGAAGTGTGATGTGGTGAATACAGGGCTAGTTTTAGAGTGAAGAAAATTTAGATTGAAGCCATCCCTTTGACATATTAATGCACAGCTTCTTAAATTCTTCATGTTTTAAGTTACTTTTCAGCACTGTAAGGTATATATAAGTTACTGACATTGGTAGAGAGAGTTTCTAAACTGGGAGTTTCTTACAATGAAGAAATCAGAAATTTGGATAAAACCCATCTACTCAAGTGAAACGTGGAGAAAATCCAAAGGCAACTGTAGGTCACACTAAGGACAATTGGCTGTCTAGACATTATCTCTGATAATGATATCCTGCATCATGATGGAATCCAGAGCAACCATACCTCACTCAGGTAACTAGAGAGGGTAACAGGTTCTCATATTACCAATAATTGGTATGGGGTTTGAAAGGCGAAAAGTTTGGATATTCTTAAGTAAATTACACAACAGGCTCTCTCTAAAATTCTCTATAGTTCTAAAAATATTTAATTCTCTGAATAGAAGGCATAGAGAAAACCAGATTTTAAGAGTTTTTGGCTACCAGTCACCTATGGCATGCTATGGAAGAAAGGAAAGATCTTCAATATATGAATCTTTGTAAAGAATTATATTCATATGTCAGTCTGTACTTTGGTTTCTGCTGTTGTTTTAAATTATGGAACATGAGTCTTAGAGGAACTAAACTATATTTAAACACCCTCCCTTTTATCATTATCTATTTTTATTTTTTAAAAAGTTTTCTGCCCCCCAAAATATTAATAATAACAACAGCAATATGCCCTTCCTCATATATTGCAACCATTAGCAAACCTTGTCAAGCATTTATCTCTCCATTTGCAGCATCTCCCTATTGTAAGCTTGAACACTGTTGGTAGTGTGGGCTGAATTCAGCCCACAGAAACATGCTCTAGCTAGCTGTATTTAAACTTTGTCAGATTACTATGCAAAAAAAAAAAAAAAATGCTGCAACAAAAGGGGATGGTCCCCCCCACCCCTACTCTTTTGATGAGCACAGCAAAAAATTAAAAAAAAATGTGCCAGTTTCAAAGTGTATGCCAGATTTCCAAACTGGCTCTCTAATTACATGCTTACAATGCAAAGACATGTCCATTGGCACACCAGTGATGAGGGAATATTAAACATATGTGCCATTTGGGGCCATCAGATAGGACTATGCTGATTAAAGAATCTTTCTTACAGTATATTTTTTATGATGAAATGAATATTTTTTCCAAAGATTTTTAATCATAATTTTACTAAAATATTTGAAGGATAAGAGAGACAATAAATTTTTGAGAATAACATATACATGGGAAGTAAAATAAATGCACAATTGTTTATCATTTCCTAGCATCTTTTTTACAGTTACTGAAATTAAATAAATATACTCCCTCTTTAATACTTAGCAGCAACAGAGATATGCATATATGGTATATGTTATATATATATATATATATATGTGTGTGTGTGTGTGTGTGTGTGTGTGTGTGTGTGTATAAAATCCTTATCTTTAGGATAAGAAATGATACTTGAAGAAACAAAGACACAGAAACTTTATATAGTATTCTCCTCCCCATGCAGGCTTATACATTGCAGAGGTCAAGGAAAATAGTATGGAGAGCATCACAGAATCAGATTGAAAGAGGTTCTCTAGAACAATCTCACTACATAGAAAAGGAAATTGATGGGCCTTGGGAATTTAATTGATTTGTTCAAGATCATAGAAGTAGGAAATGATATGACTGACATTTGAACTCGGGTAATAAGACTCCAAATTCAGTACTCATCCTGCTGCCCATGTTGGCTTTCTAAATACTTTGAATCATGAAATGTTAGGGCCTAAAGGATGCTTTAATGAAAGTACCGAAGGGTCTTTAAAATATGTGTATATAAAAGTGATTTTTCTTTCTCCTTTTTTCCCTTCCATTCAATTTTTTTGTAAAAATTTTTCTTAAAGCACAGATTAGAACTTGTCATACCCCCTCTCAGTAACCTAAAATGGACCTAGCTTTTTTTTTTTTTATAGCCATATTATGCATTATTCCTCTTCCTGCATTCTATAATCTGGAGAAAGTGGGCTCCTTATCTCTACTCATAGATGGAGTCCATTGGCTATTTCCAAGCCTTTGCGCTTGTCTCCCATGTCTGGAATGAATCCCCTTTTAACCTCACTTAGAAACCTCAGTTTCCTTCAGAAATCTGTTCAGGTGCTTCTACAAGAGAGCTTTCCTAATTCCTCTGACTTCTATTAGTCTCCTTAATTGTTTTATACTTATTTTGTATATATTTTATATGTTCATGTCATCTTTTTTTTCAACAGAAAAGTCCTTTAAATGACCATTTGTTTCTTTTTCTTTTTCTTAAATCTTATATCATCATTATACAGTGCCTGGGCCAGAGCAAGTGCTAAAGAAATGTTTATTGATTTTCTTTTTGGTTAACTGATAAACAATCATTCCACTTAGGCTCTTAAAAATGCTTCTTGTTAAAATGAATAAAAAATATTTATTATGTGCTTATTATATTTTTCTTTAAAATCTATTTTCGTGCCAATTTGTGTGTGGGAGGTAAGTGGGTGTGTATGTATGGAGGACAGCATTGATGTGAACATTAACATTATGTACTGCACAAATATTGTAAACATATTGTATATTATATATTCATATTAATATGTGTGGACTTGTATATTTATTCATTTTTTTAATCTGTATAAATATTAAAATCTGCATCTACTACTGTACTGACTTCCTTGGCTTTCTTTAAAACCCAAATAAAATCTTTTATTCTAAAGGTAGTCTTTTCTAACTCTTCTTAATTCCAGCCCTTTCCCTTAATTATTTTCTATTTATCTTGTATAGAATTTGTTTTTAATATAATTCTTCATTTGTTGTCCTTATACTCCTTGAGGGCAGGAACTATCTTTTCCCTCTTTTTTATATTTCCACTGCTTAGCACTTTGCCATGTACATAATAGATATTTAATAAGTATTTATTGACTAGTTCATTATAGCTATATCTAATTTATATATATTACCCATATTTTTCCTGATATTGTGGCTCTTTGTTTTTTTTTTTTTAATAATATAGTCTTTATAAACTCCTTTTAAATAATTTCCTTTAAGTCTTCTACCTAGTCTTAGAATGGAAACTTACCTTGCTAAAAAAAAAAAATCTAATTAAGGAAAAATAACTCATTCAATTACTATATCTGAAAATGTATGCCACATTCTCCTCCCCTCAATGCCTGTTTCTCTGGCAGGAGTAAGAATTAAGTTTCATTGCCTTGTCTCTGAGATTAAGATTGATTATCACAATTACACTGATTGAAATAGAGAGTATTAGAAAAGAATTTATTAGAACTAGAAAGAACTTTAGAAAACATAAGCTCCTTCTTAAAATGTAATTTTTGTGTAAGCCAGGATTATTGAATTTATTGTTTTTTTTTTTAACATCTAGCACTTTGCATAATTCCTAATGCCTGGAATATAATAGGCAATGAATAAATGATTGTTGATTGACTGTTCATTTATTCTGATTATTCAATTTAAATCTGAGGGAGTTGAAACCCAGGAAGAATAAGTAAATGTCACATAATAAGTTAATGATTAAGTTCAGACCTGAGTTCAGTCTTCACAGATAATCTCATGTTATTTCCATTACACTCTGGTGCCTTACTTGAAAGAAGGAAAGAAAGAGAAAAGGAAAGATAGGAAGGAAGAAAGAAAAGAAAGGATAGAGGAAGGAAGCAAAGAAATTAAGTCTGGAGAGGAGTAGGAAAGAAGGAAGAGAGAAATAGAAAAAGAAAGAAGTAAAGATCAAAAAGAAAGGGAGAGAAAGAAAAGAAGAAAGAAAGGAAGCAAAGAATTAAAGATTGAGATGTTTTATGAAAGAAAGGAAAGGGAACAATTATTTACTGTGAAATCCTTGTTATAAAAATTATCTAGTCAGGATTCGCTGTTATACCTCCATATTTACTAAGAAAATTAAGACTGTTCATATAAGATATTCAAAAGGAAAATAGCAGATGTCGATTTTATACTGTCTGTTATTACTGAAGCAATCCTGATTATGGGTTGAAGTTTAAACCACTATAAAACTGCATTTTTCTCTTCATAATGGAAATTAAAATTAAAAAAAATCAGAAAAGACTTTTCACTATAGATATGAACTGAACAAACTATTATTCTGTTTTGCAGGTGACTTTCTGCCATCCTGAGAGTCACATAAGTCACAAGGCAGAGGCTGGATATGCTAGGGAATATAAGGCAGAGTAACCATCAAGGGGAGACTGGAATGTACCATTTCCCACAATTCTTATCTTGTGAACAGACATTACTGCAGCTTTAAGAGGCTGCCATGAACAGCAGAAACACAAAGCTAGGGAGCATTTAAGTATATGATGTGTCATGTTTCATTGCTTCAGGCATGGAGAATGGGATGCAAGCTGAACAGAGTATGATATAAAATTACCATACTGAGTAACCTGTGTGGCAAGAAGAGGACAATACACTCCTCTCACCCAGAGGCAAAGTATAATGGGAAACTGGAAAACAATCGCTGTGGTAACAAGGAAAATGGAATGGACCCAATGCCAAGTCAAGAAAAGAGAGGTTGTCCTGCAACTAATGAAGCATCTGTCATTGGTAGAAAAGAAAACTAAAAGGAACATAGAAAGAAATCAGAATTCAAAATCACACTTGATAAAAAGAGCAAGGTACAAATAAGAGGAAGATTACCAAGAGAATGAACTTGAGACAAATTGAAAAACAGTGTATCCACTGATTAAAAAACCAAGGAACATCTTATTACCTTCCCTAATCCCCTGTTTTAAAAAATTAGAAAAAGACCCACAGAGATTTTGAGGTATTCCCCAATTTCACCCAAAAGACAGTTTATATGATACTGCCCTGGATGAGATGAAAGGAAAGAAGAAAGTCAAAAGAGGTCAAGAAAGGCCTACAGAGTTTGGAATGCTTTTCTCAATGACATTCAGATACTCATCTGGTTCCTAGTGCAAGAAGTTCAGTAAAAGTTCAGTAAAAGGCATTATGAGTGAAAATATTTTTAAAAGTTAGGTATGATAGACATTTGGAGATGACTGAATAGGAATAAAAGAAGAAATAATAATAATAAAATAAAAAAATAAAAATAATACAAAGGAATAAAAGAATATTTTTATCAGCTATACCTAACATGGTACCTCTATAAAAATTGAACATGTATTATTGCATAAAAACACACGATAAAATTCAGAAAGGCAGAAATGTTAAGTGTGTCCTTTTCAGGCTATATTGCAATAAAAAATCACATTCAGTAAAAGGCCATGGAAATGTAGATTAAAAATGAATTGAAATCTAAATTATCTAATTCTAAAGAATGAGTTGGTCAAAAATCAAAGAAACAAATAATTTCATTAATGAGAATGACAACAATGAGATAACATACCAAAATTTATGGTATCTAGCCAGAACAGCATATAGGGGAAAATTTATATGTTCAAATGTAAACAAATAAAATCTACTTTTTTTTTCCCCAAAAAGTAGATCAATGAATTGGGCATACAATTAAAAAAAAAAAACTAGGAAAGAAACATTAAAAATCCTCAATTAAACACCAAATTAGAAATCCTGAAAATTAAAGAAGAGATTAATAAAAAATTTTTAAAAAGCCATTTAACTGATAAAAGTAAATTTTTTTGTTTTACTTTAAAACTTCTAAAACTTTAAAATTTTTTAAATTTCATTTTTAAAATCATTAAAAAGTATTTTTCTTATTCATCCTATAGATGAACAAGATGGAGAAAAAGGAAAAGTCTTTTGGGGACCTGACTCAATTGGTTTTTAGTCAGGTTCAATCCCTGAATTGTTTTGAATAAAAATGTAAGAACTTACTTAAGGACTTAAGGCTTCTTTATTGTATCTCAGTTAACAAAACAAAAACAAAAACAAAAACAAACAGAATTCCAATTTTGAATTTCCAGAATTGAGAAAGCTCACTTTTTTCCCATAATTTTATTGAGAATTCCTGTGATTCAAAGCAGGGATGGCAGAGAATGGAGAGAAAGGAAGTCTTCCAAATTTTTCTAAATTCAGTAAAAACTCATGTAGTAAACATTCTACATTTATGCAGAACCTACTATTTGTCAAACATTTTGGATACAAAGAAAAAAAAGGAGCTTCCATTCATTAAGCAAAAACATGTGCACATATAAGTATATATAGTTGTTTCTATACCTATCTATCAATATGTTGTAGTGTTTTTAGTTGTGTCTAGCTTTCCACAACCCCATTTGGGGTTTTCTGTAGTAAATATACTGGAATGGTTTGCCCTTTCCTTCTCCAGCTTATTTTACAGATGAGGAAATTAAGGTAAACAGGGTTATATGATTGCCCAGGGTGCCACTAGTATTTGTGGCCAGATTTGAACTCAGATTTTATTTCTTCCAGGCCTGGCATTCTATCCATTGCACCACCTAACCATATTTATAACTTCGAATATTTAGAGATTACAGGAAGAAGTCAGGTCAAGTGATTTAATCAAAGACTAAAAGTTGAATGACAAGGGCAAATTTCAAACACAAAAGCTTGACTCCAAATATAGCATTCTTTCCATCAAAAATACCATGCTGCTTCCTGAATCTATCAGCTTCTTAAATCCTACCTCCTCCATGTAGTCTGTGCCAACTTTGCCTGGTTCTGCCTAAAGAATAATTCTGTTTGAATTTCTTTTTTTCCCAAATGTTGGATCAAGCTGATGCAACTCCCACCACTATATTATCAGTAACTCATTAAGGAAAAGCTTTATTTCTGAGTTTTGTATCCTCAGCATCTAGAACAGTGTCTGGCACATAGTATTTACTTAACAATTGCTGATAGAAGACTAGAACTTTGCCTTTATTAGCCCCTCTGTTTTATATTATTCCTCTTGGACACTGCTTTCATAATGTAATGCTCTATAAATTCTTCAACTATGTTACTCCAGATTGTGGGCTGTGTGGAACACATTTTCACACCCAAGTCTCCTGATTGGGGGCAGATGTTTCTGGCTCTTAAGTATGCATTAATCTACTCCAGTCACCACCAAAGTAAATGCATTTATCTTTTTGCTAGTGCCCACTAGAGATACTTGCTTCACTTACTTGTTTGAATGCACATTAATCTAGGGTTTGTTTACCTTCAGAAGTTGATCTGTATTAGGGCAGTGAGATTCAGTTTTGGGTAACAGATTGAGCACTGACCTTCTGGGCAAGAAGAATTGGTTTTCAATTCAGCCTCTGAGACATGATAGCTATTAAACCCTGGGCAGGTCACAATCATTGTAAACCTCAGTTTTTTCATCTTCAATATGAAAGTAATAATAGCTGCAACATTTCCATCACAGGTTTGTTGTGAAAATAAAATGAGATGACTTATGTCAAGTATTTTGCAAACCTTAAAGCATTCCATAAAAGTCAATTACTGTTATCATAATCATAATCACCTTGGATTACAAATTTCTAGAGGGCAAGAGCTGGGTGTGTTACTGTTCAGTTGTTTTCCTTGCCTGACACTCCATGACCCCATTTGAGAATTTTCTTGGCAAATATACTGAAGTTGTTTTCCATTTCCTGCTCTACTTATACAAATGAGGAAACTGAGGCAAATAAAGTTAAGGGACTTGTACAGCAAGTGTCACATAGCTGGTAAGAGGCTCAGGTCAGATTTGAACTCAGAGGAGAGCTTCCTGACATCAGACCCAGCACTCTATCCACTATGCCAGGCTACTAATTATCTTTTCAGTTAATAACAATAATAGTAATTATTGTTATTATTAATATATGTATATAGCTATTTGTACATTATGAAGCATTTGATTTGAATATTTATTTTTAAATTAAATGTACCTTTTAAAGTTAACTCACTTTAAACACATAATAAAGTGTGATTCATACATTAAAATATTCAATGTCCTAAAATATAAAATATGGTTATTATCAAATACCATTGATATTTACATTATAGAAAGTAATAAAATATAATATATGTGTATAACATTTTGAAATTTAAAAAAAATCAATTCATTTAATTCATATACTTTCAAGATTCATTCCAGTTTGAATTCTGGGATTCTAGAATGATGCCTAACACATAATAGATACTTTAATACATACTAATTATTAATTGAACATATTATCCCCACTTATATATAAGATGTTCATTTTCAGGGGAATTAATAACAAATAAGTGATTGAGGTGAAACTCAGACCAAGGTTTTCTAATTTCAAGCCCAGTGCTGAAATAATTATTCATTAACCCTACCCTCCTTGCTTACTGAGCTAACTTGTAAAAATAAATATAATCCAAAGACTTATTCAGGGAGACAGGTGGGATGAAAAACAGAGGAGAAACTGTATAATTGGCAGAATTTACCTATGTAGAACCAATAGTGAAAAGATGAACTAAAGACAAATTCTATGCTCATTTTTTACAGGTTGAAGAAATGAAAATTTTTGTAGACTATTTCTCTAGATTACCTGAGAATTTGAAGAATTCATGCATGTTCTATGTAGAAATGAGGAATAGCAAGAAAGAAACAAAGTTTTTTGGGGAAAACCCAACTAATATTCATGCTCCTCTGCCTTTTTTGAACAACCCAGTAAGAGGAGACCAAGACAAAATTTATGGGAAAGGTCTTATATCAGAGCAATCATACTCAAGGATATAAGTAAGGGTGTGCTAGCTAATGTTTAACAATCTAAAGGAAGTATATATGAAACACCTTTAAGTTTAATCTGCATTATTAACATTTTCTATATCTCAGTAAATCTAGGCAATCAATAAAGCAACAAATCAAATCCTAATTTGTAGCATTTGTTGATTTCTGAATTGTAAATGTTCATTTTGAAAATTTAACAATTATTTCTTGTGAGATAGTTTAAGCTGACTACAACATAAATCTAGATGTAAGTAATTCCAGGAGTTTTTCTGGATCATTGAGTTCTCATTTCCTAATCTGATTTGTAATATTGTGAACAGCATGCTTACAAGTAGGAGTGGATTTCAGTATTCTAGGGTGAGCCATGAATAAAATATTGTTCTAGGTTTCCTGGGCAAAGGAGTTACTGGGAGAATAAGACAATTCCCAAACCTTTAGGACAAAGTCTCTTACACCAAAAGGAATTGTATTTATGAGAACCATTCATAATTTATTCACATTAATTAAATTTGGGAGACCTATTACTTCTAAGAAACACTATTTTATTAGTTGTGGGTTTCTTGTAAATATTTAAGTGAGTTAGTCAATTAAAATGCATACTATTCCTTCCATTGACTGAATGGTTGGTTGTTGTTGATGTTTTTTAATCAGTTAATCAAGCGGTGGATTTGAGTTACATGACAACTCTTCTGACTGCTTTTTAGATTTAAATTGAGTGATCTGTTTCATGTTAACATTTTAATTAAGGAAAGAATGAATAAAATAAAAGCAACCTACAAGAAAAAGACATATGAAGCACAAATATAAGTAACCTTGAGAATAACCAATGTCCCATGTACTGTAATAGCATGAGGGAGAATACTTAAAGTAAGATGTAGAGCCTGAATATTTTGCAAGCAAGATCTGTCCTGTGATTTCATGTCTGAGCTGTTCTTCCATCAACAAAAATCACAACCCTCCTCACTTCTCTAAAGGATTACAGAGCTTCCCTGGACAGAATGAAAAAGACATATCATAGCCTAGTAATAAGGCTTTCTTTACTCAAGTTCAAGTTATTTCATTTAAAATTTTTTTATTAAGGTTTTTTATTTTCAAAACATATGTATTAAGATTTTTCAACATTCATTCTTGAATAACCTTGTGTTCCAAATTTTCCCTCCCTCCTCCCATTCCTTTCCCTGGATGGTAAGTAATTCAATATATTGTTAAACATGCTATTTTCCAAAATTATTGTGTTGCACGAGAAATATCATATGAAAAAGGGGAAAAAATAGGAAGAAAATAAAATGCAAGCAAACAAACAAACAAACAAAAACATTAAAATGTTATGTTGTGAACCACACTCAGTTCTCACACTCCTCTCTATGGATACAGATAGCTCTCTTCATCATAAGATCATTGGAACTGGCCTGAATCAGCTCATTATTGAGAAGAGATATGTCCATCAGAATTGATCACTGTATAATCTTGTTGCCATGTACAGTGATCCTCTGGTTCTGCTCAGTTCACTTAGCATCAGTTCATGTAAGTCTGTCCAAGCCTCTCTGAAATCATCCTATTTATCATTTCTTACAGAACAATAATAGTCCATAACATTTATATATCATAACTTATTCAACCATTCTCCAACTCAGGGGCATCCACCCAGTTTCCAGTTCTTTGCCACTACAAAAAGGGCTCCCACACACATATTTGCACATGTGGGTCCCTGTCCCTCTTTTATGATCTCTTTGGGATACAGGCCCAGTAGAAACACTGCTGGGTCAAAAAGTATGCATAGTTCCAAATTCCTCTACAAAATGATTGAATCCGCTCATAGCTCCACCAACAATGTATTAGTGTTTCAGTTTTCCCACATCCCCTCCAACATTTGTCATTATCTTTTCCTGTCACCTTAGCCAATCTGAGACATGTGTAGTTGTCTTAATTTGTATTTCTCTGTTCAATAGTAAGTTAGAGCACCTTTTTATATAACTAAAAATAGTTTTAATTTCTTCATCTGAAAATTGTCTGTTTATATCCTTTGACAGTTTATCAATTGAGGAATGGCACTTGAAGTTCAAGTTTTTTTTCATTCCATAATCTTCCTTTTAATTATTTCCTCCTTCCTTAGTAGTAATGTGTCTATATTTAGTCATAATTTTATGAAAAACTAAAAATATATTTAATTTATTATTTTTTCAATGCTTTTTACTTCTGATACCTATTCATGAAGAAGAAGCAGTGACCTGAGTTCTTGAAGGCTCAGCCAATGAAACACAAACTCTTGCAAGGATCAACAGGCCAGAATACATTGAATAATGGTTTTAAGACTCTCTGTCCCTTAGTCTATCCTTTATAACTATTTTAAAATGGAGTTGTTTCAACATATAGTTGAATTTAAAACTATATTAAAAATAGCTAACTGAACTGGAATCACGTTCATAGAATAGTGATGTAGGGAAATGGGAATGCCTAATGTAGCAGAAACATTTGGAAAGAATTTGGCAGTCACTGAACATATCCTTTAATGCAAAAGGACATGAGGACATATTACATAAAAGTATATTACATACCCTAAGACAAAGTACCTATATTAATCAAAAGGGGGATATCTGAGGTGGGTACTGTTTTCATTATAGAGATCACAGTGTTTGCCTAAAAGACTGAACCTTCTTTTTGTCTTTGTTTTCTTCTGTTTTGTTTTTGGAGATATATTGCATTTAGATTATGGATTTAGAGCTAGAAGGAGCCCTATGATCAAGTCTTCATTTTACAGATGAGTTAGCAGATACTGAATTGTCAGATATATATTCAATGGTTATAGGATCTGGACTTGGGCCTTCCTGACTCTACACTTGGCATCAGTTCCAATATTCTATTTAGCTACTTTAGATTTTCAGAAAACAACCAAACAAGCAAACAAAAAAGCAAGCAGGCAAACAAACAAAAATCCAAACATTCTTTTTAGAAAAAGATTTTTTTTTAATTGATCCATAGAGACCTGCAGTGGAATGCATTATGCTTTCAGATACAGATTTATCACTCCCACTATTCCCCACTATTCTTCAGTTTGTTATGGTCTTATTTCCTTATACATTTTCTTTCATTAGGTTCAAAGGCATTTTTCTGTATCTACTCTTGAATGTCTTTAGAAATTACCAATTATGCATTAATTTTTTTTACCATTTCCACTTAGCCTCCCTATTGATTTTTTACAGAAGCTATAAAAAAAATTGTCTCCTTTAGAATGATTCACTTTAGTGGACATGAAAGGAGTTGAGAAGGATTCCCATGGATTCCCACTCTATTTCACAGACATGAAAATTAGTATGCTGTACATTTTCCTTTTCATGGAGGAGGGAGTTTATGGAAGAGAAAATGGAAACCAAGCTCCAAGGGACCTATGCTTGATGGGGAATTTTTCATGCTTCGATACATCAAGCAGACATTTTAAAAAATCT
Organism: Sarcophilus harrisii; assembly: GCF_902635505.1. Classification (NCBI taxonomy): domain Eukaryota; kingdom Metazoa; phylum Chordata; class Mammalia; order Dasyuromorphia; family Dasyuridae; genus Sarcophilus; species Sarcophilus harrisii. Next base: position 61,290,338 of record NC_045428.1, on the reverse strand, counting down.
GTTGATAAGGCAACCAAGAGAAAACAGAAGCAGAAACATTTCCAATATCTGTTCTTTATGGCTCTTTGACCTACACACACACATAGTTTTGCATTGAGTGGTAGAGAATTTTGCAAGCTTCCTAAACCCACAAAATATTAGCAAATTAAAATGAGCAGCAAATCTGAGAATTAAAGAACATGGGTTTGAAAATTGGCTCTGCAATTTACAAGTTCCCTTCCTGGGTTTCTATATTTTTATATCATCTTCTATAAAATTAAAAAAAAATTGATTTTGAACTATATGATTCCTCGGGTCAGTTTCAGTTCTAAATTCTACTAGACAATGTTCTGAAGTTGATATTTGGAAGGAGACTGGAAAAATTGTTAGCATCTTCAGCTCTTTTCCACAAAGAGAAAATACATTTGCATAAAGGTTAGAACAGCCTGAACACTGAAGCAAAATATGCAAGTCTGATGATTTCAGGGAAGCAACTTCAAGTGTGAACTACTCAGCATTCAATGTAAATGGTGTCAGATGTGGGATTCCAGCTGTTGTTTTGCTGCTTTTAATTTCCCATTAGCAGTCACAATGTGTGGGAACAATATCTGGCCTACTGTATGATCTGAGAACTGGCGTCTATACTGCTATATCTTATTTCTGATTCCATGAAGACTTTGGAATGTCAATTAAAGGAATCCACTTGAAATGTCACATATATGGAAATAAGAAGATGTAATAAATATGTAGCCTAATGGGTTTCACTATAGCAAGGGTAGATTGGAATGAACCATCAGAAATGAGCAGTTAAAACATGACAACCTGTTAAGGTTGAGGGAAAGAATCACCTGTTCTGTCATTAACTAAGCAGTTTTTATCCAAATCACTTCTTTCTAGGACTCAGTTTTTTCAAATATAAAATGTGAGATATAGACTAGAAGTATTCTAGGTGTTCCTATTAGTTTGATTCTCTAGAATGGTTCTTAGCAATTCCAAGACTTTTATGGGTAGGGCAATTTCCTACAAAGCACAAGGCAGTGACAGAGAACATGGGCAAAATGGTACTAATACTTATGTGAGATTAGTGATTTTACTGCTCATATAGTCTTATGCTATATAGTATCTTAAGGAGACTGGTTATTAATATAATGAAAATCGAGTAAAATATTCCTTTATTAATGACTTAAGCTACTAGTTTTAGACCAGTAATTCTTTCTTTTAATTTGTTTATCTCCTGCCTGAAAGGGAGAATGAATGAGAAATACCTAGAGTATTTCTTTTCTCTTTTGAATCCAGGAGTATATAAAGTTCATAAACCTATACAATAAAAAAGGGGAAAGAATTTAATGGTGGATTTTTTTTTGAAGTGTTAAAAAATCTGAATTGACCTGAAGATTTATTCATGACAATATGTCCAGAGAAAATCATTAGGGACTTCATAGATGTAGAACAGAGAGGAGAAATTAAGCAGTAATTAACAAAGGGAAAGTACTAAAATTAAGAAGGGTTGGGTAAGGCTTCCAGCAAAATAAAGGATTTTAGTTGGGACAGAGAAGCTGGGAAGATCAGTAGATGAAGGGGAGAGAAAACATGCCGGGCATGGAGACATCCAGAGAAAATGCTTGGAGCCAAGAGATGGGGTATTTTATTGATAGAACAACCAAGAGTATTTTATTGATAGAACAACCAAGAGGCCATTATCTGGATCAAAAGCATATGGCAGGGAGTAAAGTGAAGGGGCAGAATTATAATTTGAATAAAAGTCTTATATCTCCAAATCCAATGCTCTTTCCACTATTTCACTGGCTGCTGCTGATAAAAGTTCATAGGGCTTGTGTTCTTTTCTTGCTGGACTCATGATTTACAGATTTTTCTGTTGGGTTTTAATAAATGTGGTAACAAAATACAGGTTTGCAATTCTCTGGGTCCTTATGTGGGCAAAGATTAGAATGTTCAGTGATCTTATCTCACTTTAATCACTGAATGGATACCTGTGAAAGACCTTAAGTGCAGATCTTCCACTGTAGCTGGAACCATCTCCAGTTGTCCTGATCTGTATCTTGACTCTGGACCCTTATGGTTCCATAGGAGAAAGTGGCTGGTAACTTTGCACATCTGTCCCTCACTTGAATCGAATTCACTTATTCATGGTATCACCTCCCTGATGTTATGGTTGTCTTCAAGAACAAAGAACAAAGAAAAGGTGGTCATAAATGCTAACCTTATAATAAAAGAAGGGATATAATTCTTCTAACCCGAATTCAGAAAACTGTTTCTTAACCCTAATGTGGCTGTTATTTGCTCTGTTAAGCATCAGGTTTCCAGATCATAGAAAACGCCCAGGGATTAACACAGTTACAATGTGATACAATGATGATACAATGATAGTAATGCAAAATCATAGAGAATACCTGAAAGGTATTGGAATCTCCTGGAATTTTTACAAAGAGTTGCAACTAAATTGCAATCATCTATTCAACTTCTGGTCACTAGTTGTGTTAATAAGAAGCATTCTGCAACTGTATTAGTTGGGGGCATATTGTTTCCTATTAAGTGAGGCATAAATGCTGGGGATCCTCAGTATACTGCCAGCTTTCACTTTATTATGTATGTTTTCACTTAATGGATGGATTATTATATTGGTTCTTTGTGCACTTTTGCCATTCAGAATATTCTCATAATTGAATTTTCATTATAAGCCTCATTTCCCAGATGAGATGATTTTATTTGCTTTTCCTCCTTCCTCCCTTCCTCTTTCCTCCCTCTTTCCTTTTCTTCCTTCCTTCATTCCTCCCTCCCTCCCTTCTTTCCTTCATTCCTCCCTTTCTTTCTTCCATTCCTTCCTCCCTCCTTCCTTTCCTTCTTTTCTCCATTTATCTCTCCCTCTCTTTCTCCCCTTCCCTTTCTCCCCCCTCCTTTTCTCCCTCTTTTTTCTCCCTCCCTCCCACTCTCTCTTCCTTCCTTCCTTCCTTTTAACCTTCCTTCCTTCTTTCCCCGCTTTCCTCCCTTCCTCCTTCCTTCTTTCCCTCCTTGCCTCTCTTCTCTTCCTTCTTCCCTTCCTCCATCCCCCTTCATCCCTCCCTCTTTCTTCCTTCCTACCTTCCTTTCCTTATACCCTCCCTCTCTTTCTTTCTTTCTTTCTTCTTCTTCTTCTTCTTCTTCTTCTTCTTCTTCTTCTTCTTCTTCCTTCTCTCTCTCTCTCTCTCTCTCTCTCTTTCTTCCTTTCTTTCTTTCTTTTTTGACATGTATGTAATACAGAAACAGCTACATTATGGCCATTCTCTTGCCACAACCATATCAAGCCAAACTCAATCAGCTCCACAGTTCATAAGAGGCTACTGTCATTGGTGCTCTCACATTCCCACAACAGCTGTGGGACAGATGGTGGTACAGAAGGGGTGGGAGCTTGATCTCCTACACACACAGGAAGCAAAACAACATAGACAGAAAAGTGCCAAAACTTTATAGACTTTGGCGTCAGATAAAGTCGGACATCAGCTTTCACTCTCTCTCAGTTTTCCCCAGCTCTCCAGTGAGGAAACCCTATGTGTCTCCTCACCAGGCTGCTCTGCAGTTTCTGCCAATACATGGAACCATGTTTCACTGACTGTGTTGGGATTTAGAATTGGAAGGACATTACCAGGTCATCTGCATTTCACATAGAAATAATAATTGGAGCTAACTTTGTAAAAAATAACAATGGATGGTTTATAAAGTACATTATTTCCCCCAAACAACTCTTTGAGGTTATTGGTTCAATAGCATTATTCTAATTTTAGAGGGATACCCTCAATAACTTGACCAAATTTATGTAATTGGGAAATTTCCGAGCCTAGATTTGAACTCTTTCTCTGGACCTAGAATTCATCACTCACTTCATTGTCCCATGCTATAGTTTCCAACTCTTCTTCATTAAATTTTTCCTAAAATGTACTGGATAATCTGGGTAATTTTTACCAGTCTAGAATTCTCTTCCTCTCATCTCTATTTCCTGATTTCCCTAGCTTCCTTTCAATTCTAGTTAAAATTCTATCTTTTTGTTTGGGGCAAAGCAATTGGGGTTAAGTGACTTGCCTAAGAGCACTAAGCTAATAAATGTTAAATGTCTGAGATCAGATTTGAATTCAGGTTCTCTTGACTCTAAGGTTGATACTCTATCCACTGTGGAGACCTTTTCATTTTCTATTAATGCTGTTATCTTTCCTCTGTTGGTTATTACCTATTTTTCAGACAGAAAGATTTACATGTCTACATAAATCTATATCTCTATATGTAAATGAGACACACAGACACATAGAAGATCAATGCCATCATACATGTATAGACATCTATCTGTGCATATATGTGCGTAGATACACATACACATAATACAGCACATATATAGACACACAATCAATGTCATATATATATATGACATTGATTGTGTGTCTATATATGTGTGTGTCTATATATATATATATATATATATATACAGATATCTATCTATACATATACATACCTATACATATATAAGTATAGATACACATGAATACATACACACTCATATACATACATATATGTGTATATATACATATATGCATATATATATATATATATATACATATACATACACACACACAGACACACACACACACACACACACACACAATCTTGGTGGCAGGGCTGTCCTCCTTAGCTTCTCCACTGAAACCAAGACTTGGGAAAGCCTCTAAGAAAGTTAGCTCAAGCCCCAGGCAAGGAGAAAGACTTTGAAGGAAATAATAAAGGATTTGGACTTTAACACTTGGCTATTCTTGTTGTGATTACTCTACTGAAAAGAAGGCTGCTTCAAGACCTCCAGAAAAGCCCACCGAGAACATTATATTTTCTATTTTATATATATATATATATATATATATATATATATATATGTATGTATCTTTTTTGTATATGGTGATGTTTATGTTGGTTTCTCAATTAGACTGTGAGCTCCTTGAAATCAAGGATTATTTTATTTTTTTGCATTACTTTCTATCCCTAATATTAGAAGACCATCAAAACCCGCTCCTTAGATCTGATATTAGTCATATATGGCATGGGCCATATTACAAAAGCCCTCATGCCCTAATGGGTCTTGGAATCAAGAAGATAAGTTCATTCTCTTAGTCTGGCAACTATTACTGCAACCATTCACAAATAACTTCTTAATTTCTCAAGAGCAAAAAGTAAAATGACAGATTTAATGCCATTTTCCCTCTAAAACAATTTAGGAGCAAATATAGGGAGATATTTAGAATAGGAGTACAAGGCCCTTCCTTTTACTAAAATCCTTTTTCTACTACCATATTATAAAGAGGAAATATGCATTTATTAACATCTATTGTCGTCCAATCATAATGCTAGACACTAGAAGGGATTTTAAATACAAAATAAGTTTAATAACTACATTTCTAATTTGTATAAGGTGGCCTACAGATGCTTATATAAAATTTTTCATATTATTGTAGAGGGCAATATTAACCTCTTAGTCTGTCAGGTTCACTGGAGTCATCTTGGATTCTTTATTAGCTACATCTATACATTTATCTATGCTTGATTTCCCTATCTTGCAGAGGCTAGAAATGTAAGAATTGCTGATAAACTAAATCCCACTAGTGAACTACATGAGACCTTTTGCCTGCTCCATTTTTCAACATGGGCCAGTTTACTTTTCTTTAGATCTTACTAGAGACCTCTGCTCCTGAGGCTTCATCATATTTATGCCAAATTTAGTGTGGATGCTGGATCAGCCTAACCTAGTTTATGTAATTAACATTTTTATTTAAATTTTGACTTACAAATTCTATCTCTCCTTCAGCCCTGAGATGGTAAGCAATGATTTAAGCTATACATGAGCAATTATGTAAAACATTTCTATATTAGTCATTTTGAACAAAAAAACTGTAATAAAAGAAAATAAAAAGAAAGAAGTGAAAAATAGCATGTTTTAGGCTGTGTTCAAACATCAGCTCTTTTTCTGGAGGAAGATAATATGTTTCATTGTTAATCCTTTGGGACTGTCTTGGATCATTCTATTGCCTAACCCACTTTAGTTCAGAATTTCTGAGTTCAAGGGATTTGCCAGCCTCAAACTCCCAGGGATAACAGTTGTATTCCACCATGTTCATGACTGAAGGTACTTCTAAGTAAACCCTGAATAAATATGAGATATGCATATGTTTTACATATACCATAGATATGTATATATTACACACACACACATACACACTACTCATTGAGAGTTTGATGGAAGCCTAAAAGTAATAATCTAATATTTAGTAAAGGTACATAGAGAAAAATTAAGTTGTACATTTGAAAGGAACCTCTTCAATGTAAGCATAATGAAATGAAGGGTCAAAGAAGCCTAGGGCTATAATGTTTGATAAAGCCCAAACTAGAGCTAATATCCAGATTTCCTAACACTCAACTTGGTGGGGTATGAACAACCACATGCTACCCCCAGGCAAATGGAGATGTACACCTAACAATGACCTCATACAGCCTCCCTGGATGATTCATATACTATTCACCCCTGGTGAAGTGCTTCTCTATAGTAATAGAAGGGTTACTGTCTCACCATTTGCCTACATTTTCTTAGTCCATCAACAGATCACTTTACCCTACATTTCCTACAGATTTATTAGAAATATCCTATTATATCTCTGAAAATATATGTCATGACCTTTGCCTGGGTCTCTAGTATTAGGTATAATCTCACATTGCCTTTTTAGCCTAATATCATAGGACCATAGATTTAGAGAACTTTGCTTTAGAGCAAAGATTTTATAAATCATCTAGACCAAACTTCTTATTTTATAAATGAAAAAAAAATGATATCTGAACAGGCAAAGTGACTTGCCCAAACTCAATATGTGTCAAGGAGTTTCCTTCTGAATTGGTTTCTCTTTTCCTAAAATAGTCCTAATTCATTTCATCTTTTTTTTTTTTTTACGTTCTCAGAATTCTCTACCCAAGTTTATAACCTTTCAAAATGAACAACCTGAGTTGGCTCATTACTTTCTCTTCCCCTGTGAGAACTGACCCTGAAAAGGTATTCATTTATCTATTCTTTAAGGTGTAGCCTGCTGGTGAGTGCCGAGGTTCCTACTGATAATTTTCGGAGTAAGCTTCTTGCTTACCCAAGCTACAACTTGTCATCTTCCCAGAAGACATGCACAGGTTATTGCAATCTTTACCTAAATGTTCCAGGCAAAAAATGATTTTAAAAGGGCCCAAATTACAATGGAATACCACAAATCTTCACTTTTTGTGGAGATATAGTTCTAATCTAGTGGAAGGAATACTATATACTGCCCTCTTGCTATTACCTATAACCTAGATCTTCTTCCCTTTTTCCTTGTTAAATTTGGCTATAATTTTTGCCCACTAATACATACTTAAAGAGAGGTACGAAATCCTTTACCTTTTTGGACTTCAAAAATATACCTCAGGTGCAGGCTCATTCTGGAATATCCAGTCCATCTCATCTGGGGTCTCCTTAGACTTGGATATCCAACTATTACAGAGGCCTTTTCACCCTGGATTATCCCTTCACCGATCTGCCTCTGTTTTTTTCCCACTGAGGAGTTCCACCCATGGCTTCTAATTTGTGAAAAATACTCAGGCCTGGTCAAACTTTTCTTGGTTTTCTGGACTTCAAAACCATATCTGAGCTCTTGTATCACCCTGGAACTTCTATCAGCACCTGGGACTTCCTTGTCCTAGAACATCCAACTAAACCTCTTCTATTTTTGCCTTGGAATATCCCTATGCCAAATTGACCCATTTCTTCTATTGGTGAGTTCTTTGGAATCTTCTAATTTATGGATGGACCTAGATGAGCCAAGCTTCCTCCTGCTTCACTTTGGCTCCGACACTACTTTTTGTTTTGCAGACTTCAAAATCACATCCCTATCTGGATACCTTCATTTCTTCCTCATATCTCTACTCTCACTATGTAACTCTAGAGAAATCATTTAAACTCTCATTGCCTCCTTCAAACTATTTGAGATATTAAGCTATAAATAGGTTTTCATTCTGTGGCTGTACTGGTAATTTCCATCACAGGAATGACTTATACTGAAGATACTAAAGTTCTATATGTCCTCCTGATCCCATTTTCAAGATAAAAAAAGTCTGAACCATTTTTTAAATAAAAATGCCAAATATTAATTGCTTCAATTGTCTATTGCAGTTTAACTTAAGTAAAAAGTATTGCTACTACTATAGCATTTAAATAATGCTTTAAAGTTTGCAAAGCACTTTACAATTACTATTTTATTGGGTTCTCCACAACAGGGAAGTAGATGCTGCATTATTATCATTTTTATACATAAAAAAACCATAACAGAAATAGGTTAAGTGAATTGTTCAGGATCATAAAGCTTACTCAGCTACATAACAAGTGTTGAGGCCAGTTTTGAACTCAGGTTTATCCTGACTCTAGATCCAATGGTCTATCTATTGTATCACTTAGCTGTTTCAAAATAATAAGGCAAGAACTATTATGTTATCTTAAACCTGTGACCACATGAGTCAATGGTTATCTACAGATTACAGGCTTAGCTCCCTGGAGGGCTTCAGGGTCAGCCAGAGTCAGGATAAATTAAAGTCCTTGGTCTTTAGGGAAAGAAGTGAAAGAGGCCTGGAAACAGAATCCTGGATTCGGGAGTCCAGAGTCACCAACCTCTCTCCTTTCTGTTCTGCCTCCAAGTGAGTCTGGCCTCTATCCCTCTGCCTTCCAATCCTTGCCTATGATTATCTTAATACCAAACATTCAGCAAGCACCAACAATGAGAAGAGCAATATAAACTAATAAGAGTCATTGTCTCATATCCAATAGGTGCTCACATCAAATAGGAGCCTTAAGTGTTCTGTTGTCTGATTCAAGCATAACTTTTTGGAGTTTCAGCCCTCCACAGTTATCTCCTCCACATTGTGACTTTCACCATTATGGTTTGATTATAGTTTGGGTCAGCTTAAGAAATTAAAGGGCAATTTTTTGGAATTTTTTACAGAAGTTACAGGTGACATATAAAGTCTAGCAGACTACAAAGAAAAAGTTCAGAAACTGAGAAATGCATAAAATATATATTTACAGTATTACATATTATCAACATGGTTTATCTTTCAATACCATCATAATTCAGACTTATTCTCTGGTATGAAGGGAGGTCCAAAAAATTTACATGCATTTTCCAGATCACAGGGGCCCTGGGCTCTTAAACTCCCTTCCCCATGTGGAAGAGATAAATGTATTTCTAAATTTTCTGTGCTCTATAAAAGTATTTAATAAGTTAAAGAGCACCAGGTGAATTGTGTGATGTTTGTCTTTCTGTGCCTCAGTTGTCATCATGTTTTTGTTGTCATCAATAAAAAAGAGGGTGGAACTAGTCATTCCCTAAAGGTCCTTCCAACCTTGACATTTCGAATTTTATCTTGCTCCATTCTCTATATGTGAACCACAAAGATTTCTCTAGAATAAGGCATTAAAAGAAGGTACAACCAAAGTAGTAGCTCTGCCTTTGTAGTTTTAGTTAATGGACTATTCAATAATTTCTCTGATATGTAATTATCTGAGGGGGAGCCAAGATGGCAGAGTAAAGGCAGGAATTTTCCCAACCTCTTCCCCAAATGGCACCAAATTATTTTAAATAATAACTAAACAAATTTTAAAGTATCAGAACGCCCCAAAAGACAGAGTAGAACATTTTCTAGATGAAGGCAATTTAGCCCAGCAGAAAATGAATGTAATACCAGTATGGGAGTGCCATTGGAGTCCCAGCGCCAGTCCCATCTGGGCTGAGCTTGACCGCTGAATCAGCAGCAATACTGGTGATTTCCAGACCTTTCAGTCCAGAGACACCAAAGAGGAACTGGAAAGTCAAAAGAAAAGGTCTGTGGAACTAGAGTGGTACCCCAGCAAGCAATCCCAGTGTAGGCTCAGTCCCAGCCCTACCTCTGGCTGGACTCCAATGTCAGTAATCTCTGACTCTGCAGCTGTCCTGAAGGTTCTAGACCCTTCAGTTCAGAGACAATAGGGAGGACTCAGAAGGTCAATAGGGAGGGCCTATGATAATGAAGTGGGAGTCTGGTGTGCCCAGACAGTTTGGGACAGAGGAGCCCCAGAAAGCACCCTAGATCTTACAGCTATGTGGAATGGGGACATACCTAAAAGCTCCAGGGCAGAAAAGAATGTGTGTGGTCAAATTCTTGGAAGGATTTCTGAAAACAACTGCACAAAACCCCTGAAGCTTGGAAAAATGGTGCATCCACCCTGGAAAGAGTCCTACTTTAACAAAGAGTTAAAAGTAGAGTTATAGACTAGGAAAATGAACAGAAAACAAAACAAAGTTTCTGATCATTTAAAGTTATTATGGTGACAAGGAGGATCAAAACACACACTCAGAAGTGGTAACAACGTCAAAGTTCCTTCTTGCAAAGCCTCCAAGAAAAAATAAGAAACGGGCTAAGGTCATGGAAGAGTTCAAAAAGGGACTTTGAAAATCAAATAAGAGAGATAGAGGAAAAATTAGGGAAAGAACTGAGAAAGGTGCACATGAAAATCCAAAATAAATAAATAAATAAATAAACAATAAAGAGGAGAATATATTAAAAAGCAAAATTGACCAGTTAGGAAAGGAGGCACAAAAATTTACTAAGGAAAATGCTTCCTGAAAAAAAAAAATAGAATTGAGCAAATGGAAGCTAATGGCATTATAAGAAATTAAGATACAATAAAACAAAACCAAAAAAAAAAAAAAATGTGAAATAGCTTTTTGGAAAAACAATTGATCTGGAAAATAGATCCAGGGAGGATAATTTTAAAATTATTAGTCTGCCTGAAAGTCATGATCAAAAAAAGGGCTTGCATATATCTTTCAAGAAATTGCCAAAGAAAACTCCCTTAATATTCTAGAACCCCAAGATAAAACAGAAATTTAAAGAATCTTTTGATCACCTCCTGAAAGAGATCTTAACTCCCAGGAATATTGTAGTCAAATTCTGGAACTCCTATGTCAGGAAGAACATATTGCAAGCATCCAGAAAGGAACAATTCAAGTATAGTGAAGCTAGAGTCAGGATAACACAAAAATCTAGCAACTTCTACATTAAAGGAGTAGGAGGCTTGGAATATAATATTCTGGAAAGCAGTAGAGTTAGGATTGCAACCAAAAATCACCTACCCAACAAAACAGAGCATAATCCTTCAGAGGAAAAGGTGATCATTCAATGAAACAGAGGATTTTCATTGGTGATGCATTGGTGATGCATTGGTGATGAAAAGACCAGAGCTAAATGAGAGATTTGATTTTCAGATACAGGGCTCTGGAGAAGCATAAGGAGGTAATCAGTAAAGGGATTTCATAAGGGACTTAATAAGATCTATCTGTTTACATTCCTACATGGGAGGATGATACTTAAAACTCATTAGAATGTTCTTATTATTATGGAAGTTAAGAGTATATATAGACAGAGGGCACAGGAGTGAGCTTAATATGAAAGGATAATTTCTTTTTTTAATGGCAAAATTAAGAGGTACGAGAGGAATGTACTTTGAAAGGAAAAGGGAGAAGCAGAATAGTGAAAATCATCTGCCACAAAAAAAAAAAAAAAGAGGCAAGAAAAAGCTTTTACAGCCAAGGGGAAGAGGGAGAGGAGACGGTGAGTGAGTGAACCTTATTCTCATCAGAATTGGCTCAAATAGAAAATAACATATATATTCAATAGTAATATAGAAATATATCCAACTCTACAAGAAAACAGGAGTAGAATGGGATGTGGGAAGAGGGGCAGTTATAAAAGAGAGGTCATATTGAGGAAGAGAGGGGTCAGTAGCAAAACACTTTTGAGGAGGAACAGGGTGAAAGAAAAGAGAATAAATGGGGGGAAATACAATTAGCACTAGTAATTGCAAAGAAAAAAATTGAAGCAAGTTTTTCTGATGGAATATTATTGTTCTCTGGAAAATGATGAAGAAGATGCTCTCAGGAAAAACAAAACAAAACAAAACCTGGAAAGTCCTCCATGATCAAAGTGAAATACTGTATACAAAGTAATAACAATACTCTGGGACGACCAGCTTTAAATAATTTTGTTATTCTCAGTAGTACAATTGTCCACACCTATTTCATAGGACTTATGATGAAAAATCTTCTCCATATCCAGAGAAGGAACTCATCGATTCTGAATATAAATCAAAGCATTCACTATTACTCTCTCTAGATCTTCTTTATTTTTAACTTATTTTTCTTGAGGATTAGGATTTTTATTTTCATAGGGAGGGAGATCTATATTTTCTTTCAAAATCTGACTTTTATGAAGATGTTCTACATAATTTCATGTATGGTTTCTTAAATTATGGTTAGGGATAAGGGAGAGAACCTAGAATTCAAAAATCTAAAAAAACCCAAATTGCTTTGAATGTAATTGGGGAAAATATTAAAAATGAATTTTAAAAAAGGAAAAAAAATGATGTGATCTAAGACTCTTGGTTCTTTATGGCATCACAGAGAAAAGCTACCTTTTCAAAATTAGAGAAGGAATATTGGGATTCCATCCCATTTAAATATAGTCTCCACATTCACATTATTTTTCTGTTCCCAGTGGAGCTAATGGGTAATGGCTGGTTTAGAAATATCCAGCCTCCAAGCAAATCATGTCTGGGGTGGGTCTTTCATCCAGCATCCAAACCAGCATTGAATATGCTTAGTGATTAATAAAAGGGTTGGAATTGAATTGATTTTTCCAAGTAGAGAGTAACCTTCACCCCACAAGATGCTTCTTTTATTTCTTGCCATTTTGTAAGAATGCTCTTAGAGAATAAAGCTTTTCCTTTGAAAATTTCGAGGAAAGAACAAACTTCTGGCAGGAGGCAATGGATCTGTGCTTTTATTAGGTAGGAAGCAACTAACACATCCCACAGTTATAAAAAAAAAAGTTTTTATTAGATCTGTTGTCTCAGTGGAAGCTTAACTTAATTTTTTGCCACATTTTAACTTCCATCTTTCCTCCCCATCATTATTTATGATGTTAGGAACAAATTCAAACAAAATATTCCATTTATCATAAACTAAAACTAAAACATATGTCAGCCAGGCAGATAGATCTGCATTCAACAATAACACAATTATAACAATAGTTAACTGAAAGAATGCTTCATTAAGCTGGCATCACATTCTGAAATATCAAAGTGTCTTAGAATTAGCCCAGGGGCCAAAAGGGCAGGTAGAAGGTTGGAGAGGGGTGCCATGAGGTAGAGTCACAGCCCCAAGTCTTTCTGTGTTTGGTAACATGCCACACCACCTCCTTTTTTTCCAAGCTGTCTGACTGGTATTAAAAAAAAAAAAAAATACTCGCTTTCCTCACTTTCTGATGGACTACACCAACACTATTTATTTTTTTCTTCCAAGACTGAGTGGGAAGATAAGCTCAAATCTTATAAAAAAAAAGTCTCTGGAATGCAATTCCATTAGATTCAAGAAAATCATGAGGGCAGGATTGATGATAATGACATTTAGGTTTTCTGCAATAACACCTATTTAAATAAATAAATTGAAAATGAATAATACACTTTGGGTCTTTTCAGGGCTTCAATACTCTTGATAGTTTTAAAGAGGGAAGTCTTTGATATGGTTTGAATTGAATGAACTCTAAGATTGCTCCTAATTTTTAGATCCTTTGATTTTGTAAATTTAGAATTGACTTCATTTGGAACCAAGTCATAACAGCCATTGGATATTGTGAAAGAAATTATTAGGATTATTAGTAATCAATATAAGGTGGTATAGTCAAAATATTGTTAAATTCGGAGTTGGAGGAAATGGGTTCCCAGCCATCAGCTTCCTTATCTACCTAACCATAGACAGATACTTTGAGATCTCTAGACTTCAGCTATTTTATCTATAAAATGAAAGGTTTGTACCAGATGATTGCTGAGGTGCCCTAGATCGGTGATCCTATATATATAATCTCACACTTCAGAGTAATGGAGATATCAAGCTTAACCCCTGACCTTCTGGCTTGGAGCCTGAGGAGGTCATCACATAGAATACACATTGAGATGAGATTGTGGGGAATATCATCCCACTGATGAACTTCAGATCTGTTCCATTTCTAAGGCACATATGCTCAAACTATTTACTGAAAGGCATATAAGGTAAATGAGTCTTCAAGGCAAAAAAAGAAACTTAGACTTGATATTTGTTGAACTTTTTATGACTCCTTTTAGGATTTTCTTGAAAAAAATATCGAAATAGTTTGATTTAAATTTTCTTATCCAGTTCATTATACAGTTGAGGAAACTGAGGCAAACAGGGTTAAATGATGTGGGGAGCCAGCACTAATCTACAGCCACTTAAGGCCACATTCCTAACCTTGAATAGGAATCTCCTAATCACATCATACCAAAGACTTCCTGAATAGGAATCTCCTAATCACATCCAAGCACTGCCCTAACTTTGAATAGGCAGATATCTAGGCATCCCCTAATCACATCATAGAGCTTCCTACCACCAGAAACATCTGAGCAGCTCATCCTTGGGCGGGATACCAACCCTTTGTCTAGGACCCCCACCCTGTACTGTGTTTGTACAACCCTGCCTTCTTTTCTACTGCTATATATATCTGTACTATTGCACCCATTAAAATGAGGCTTGAGCAGATGGATTTGTCTTGCCTCCATTTTGCGGGTCCCCTCTCTCTTGCCCTTATCTCTTTTCTTCCAGGGTCCACACACTCTGCCTCGCAGGCCGAGGCAAAATGACTTATCCAAGTTAATATATCTAATAAGGATAAACTTCAAAATCTTTGACCCTCTAGGCAGTATTCTATCCATTGCATCGCCTAGCTCCCCTGCTTATTCTTGACTTCTATTTGTCCTTCTTTCCTCCCTGTCTTCTCTGCTGAACTAGTGTCCTTAGGAGCCTGACTTTCATTAGGTGAAAGACACTCAAGACCACTGAAAATAGCTTGGTTATGTTCCCCATTGTTGGGGACATGAAATCTCAACCAGATTTTATACACCCAACAATTTTAAATATAAAAGAATTAACACAAAGGGGAAAGGGTTGACAATGAATACTGCTGAATTGTATCATTCCTAGTAACATCAGCTGCCATTTGGCTTTCACTTTGGACCAGAACATTCTCTTGGGTTTCTGACCAGTTGGTAAAAGGTGAACGGGAATGGCTTTTATTCTTTTTAAAAGTATGTCCTTTTAATGCTTAATTATTTAAGATGGATTAAATGGGAATGCTTGTTGACTATCCAGCCTACTGTACTTGCCAAATTAAAGACTGCTATAAGTAGGCATTTAAATTACCTTGAAACAGAGCTGCTTCAAGAAATGTCATCACAAAGGATGGGAGTCTCCTTCCAGCAGGACTGCTTATGCAGTCCTGATAAAGCATTTCCTTGCTGCTAAAAGAATCCTTTTGTTTAAAGCCAATATTCTCCCACTGATGCCATATGAATACCAAGTATGATATGTGATATAATATATAGGATATAGGACAAGATTATTACAAGATTGAAAGAATTAAAAGTATAAGAAATGCAAAGAAGCCTGAAAATTAATTTATCTAGTGAGTTTAAGTAGAGTGAAAAATGTAGTAAAATATTATTTTTGTTAATGAAAAGTAAAAAATATGTTATTAATAACATAGATGACTAAAAATAAAAATAATCTGGCCACATTGCAAAAAGGGGATTAAACAAATGGATAAATCAAGGTATATTGGTACTTCTGGAATATTAAAAAAGAATGAGTAACACCATGCTCAAGTTTAGCTATCACTCTGGAAATTCTTTAGAGCTATAGATCTATGATAGTATCAAAATCTAGTATTAGCTGACTTCAGATCCATTTTTCTGAGATATTATGTATTCCTGAACTTGATTAAAATAAAATGACTGCCAGGTGAGAAAGTCATTTGGCATAACTATGTTTTTTAAAGCAAGCAAGCAAACAGCATACTTTTTATTAGTAAAAATCCATATTATGACATAGAATGTTGGAGAAACCAGAAATCTATAACACATGGATTAACAATGAAAATAAAAAAATCTCAAGAGATTCAAGAAATTAGGAAGACAATAATACAAATGAGTTCAAAAATATGTTCAAAAACTTGTAAGTTGTTTCAGATTTAAGCCTTATAATCATAGAGCTAAAAGCAATTTTTTGTTTTTTTTCATATTAACCCCTTAATTTTCTCATTTATTCTTAAGAAACTGATTATTATTACTAATTCTTATATAATAAAGTGTTCTAAAAAACCATAATGTACCCACAGGAGGACCTAATTTAGGTGGGGCCTCATTGATAATAACCAGCCCATGGCACAGGTGGGTAGGGGAAGAGGAGGTCAAGTTGATTTTTTCAAATTGATTTTATTCTGGGGTTGCATGAGGCAAGTTTTTCCATTTATGCTGAAAAAGAAAAAAGAAAACTGGAAGGATAAATTCTATTTTCAAATGGTAATTAGGGTGAGCTTTGCTGAATCCTGTTATTTTGGGGAAAAGTCTATTCAAAGAAGACTCTGCACTGAAAAATGGTCATTCCAGGATATTTAGATAATCAATACCATGAATTTTATAACAGGTTATTAAGATTTAGTTGTTAATATTACTGAAAAAATGAAACCAAAAAACAGTCAATTTAATGAACAACTAGATACTGTTATATTCTTACAAAAATAAAAATATTTTAAAAATCAAAATAAAGTTTTTTTTTTTTGACTGGTTGTAGGTTGCATCTTTAGGAAACACTTTTAATGAATGTGTTTTCATGTGGTTGTAGAAATCTTATAACAACTATAAATTTAAAGGAAATTATAATAACAATTATTTTTTTAAAAATTAAAAATTTCAAGAATTCAACTTAAGATGGGACAGAGGCATGGTATTTATATAGCTTTATTGAGACTGGTATTTCTTAATGAAATTTCAAATTAGATTAAAAAAAGAATATGCTTTAAAATTATTCAATATCCAATCTCATTTACCTTTGATTACAGGAAATAGTGGTGTCATGAATAACCAGATGATATTGCATAGGGAAAAAATGTGTGTTCTAGTTAACTCCTTAAGAATCAGATCTCAGATTTGCCATTTACTTTCTGGATGATCATGGACATACCAACCTAACCTTTTAGATCCTCATTTCCCACCAGGGTAAACTTCTACATACTTAAAATAGAGATGCTACTATTTCACAAAAGACTTGCCTTTAATAAGAGTGATTAAAATTTATTTTATTTAGTTGAAAGGTTTAGAATATATCTATTGACAAGAATTACAGATATGAATTGAACACAAAATGAGACAGAAAAATGAAAAAGGCAGTGATGCTTTTGCTTGGGCCAAATTCTTAAAACTTAAAAATGCAAAAAAAAAAAAAATAATAACCAATATGTTGACATTTAATTTTAATTTAGGCAGTCTTAAAAAAAAAAAAACAGTTTTAACATGATTTTCTTAAGCTAAATTTACCTGCTGTGGTCTTGTTATGAAGAAATAGCCAATAGCTGATTTATAAACTGAGATTAGTTATAAGAATCCCCATGTAGATATCAAGTAACAGAGCAGAGATGTCACTAAACAGCCCATGGGTTATCTGTTCTAACCAATTGCTTTTACCTTACAACAGGGAGCTACCCTACTTAGAGATCTATGTTTTGTAATGAATATATAATAATAAAAGCATACATCACTCTTCAGCTTCTCTCCTGCCAAGCCAACTTACCATCAAAGAACATGTTACTACCTGACAGCATATTTCAGCACCTTATGGACTGAAAATAGGGAAATGCTAAATTAGTTCAAAACTCAACACCTTCCACCCACTCGGGCATCTCCTAACTTGTGGCTAAATTGACTTTTTTAATATTCAGCTTGCTCAAGCCCTGATAGCCATCGGGATTATATTTCTTTTTTTTCAGGTGGCAAGTAGAAATTTGTAGGGCATGTTTGTTTAATAAAAAATGTGTTTTTCTCATGAAACTCCTTTAAGAATATTTTTATTGTATATCAGTTACTTTATGCTTTTGGTACTTTATTACATGAGGCTGTGAAGAAAATTTTACCTTCATCAGGATTTGCTATTAATTTTTGTGATGCTTTTTCTTCTAGTAGATACTTAAAAACAAAGAAACAAAAAACTTGTATTATTTTATTGAATACAAATTCAGTAAAAAGTATAGATAGGTATTAAGAACAAGAAAGAAGAATATTTCCAAGCACCATTACCAGAAATATTTGCCCACTTCATATTCCCATTTAATAATATCAATTTTTTAAAAAAAATGAGGCTAAAATACTTAAGTATCAGCAAATGCAATGCAATTGGTCAGAAGGCCCTGGGTCTGGAAATCATATTGAAAATTTCTAGATTTCTAAGAAATTTTAAAGATATAGACACAGATACATATTAATACAGACACACAAACATTTGAATGTGTGTATGTGTATGCATACACACATACACATATATACACACACACACACACACATATATATATATATTCATCCTCACCATATACACATATATTACCTATCTATCGATCTATAGTCACACAGTGTGGATCTGACTGTGTGTGTGTGTTGTGTGTGTGTGTGTGTGTGTGTGTATGTGTGTATGTATGTGTGTGTGTGTGTGTGTATGTGTGTGTGTGTGTGTGTGTGTGGTCAGACCCACAGTTCTTTCCAACTGGAAGCCAAAGAAAAGAAAACTCCAATAACTTAAAAATTTGTCAGAGTATTCTTATGTATTACTGTGGAATCTCCCTTCCCCACCAAAACCAGGTCTTTGTTCAGATACAAAAATTAATTTTCCAATTCAGGATACAAAAATTAATTTTCCAATTCAAATATACACACATGTATACATACACACGTATAGTCTTCTTTGTATATGACACATATGTGCTATATAACTAGATGTCATATATAACTTAATATTGCATATATACAAATATATTTAAATATTCCCTGAGTGGGTGAAGATTGGATGAGTCAATCAATTATTCAATTAATTGATCAGCATACTTAAGCACTAAATAAGTCCTAGGCACTTGACCTACAAATACAAAAACAATCTCTTCTCTCAACAAGCTTGTCTTCTTATGTGGAAGAAGTCTCTTTCTTCCTCCCTCCCTTCTTCTCCCCCTCCCTTCCTCTGTTTTTTCCTCCTTTCATTCTCTCTCTCTGTGTCTCTGTCTATGCCTCTGTCTCTGTCTCTGTCTCTCTCTCCAATGTAAAAAAAGAAAGCCAAGTTCAAAAGAACAAAGATAAAACTTCAAACAAAACTGATTTAACTACAGATTTTAATAGTAGTAACAAATCAATTAAAATTGTATTCGAAGGCTCTGCGCCATTTCACTGCTTTCTTAGGTCTCTGCTTTGGCCCTACTTATCCAATTTCAATGCAAGCAACTGGTTCTATAAATGTAACAGGCTGATATTAAGTGGCTGTCAGCTGCAGAAGCTGTGTGGTTTTATATTGAAGCAAAGGACCGAGAAACTTATCATTGCACTGATCCTAGAATAATCAGAACCTAGTACCTTATTGTCAATCAATAATGAGTAGAATAGATCGAGCTGATTGAAGGGCTTGCTATATACTCATCAAAATTAATTATTTGTTTTAGCTGACTCTCTCTGCATATTCCCTTCTCTTTTTTGGTTGAAGAAGACTGATTTAGGGTCAGCTAAGTGTCTCAATGGATAGAGCACTAGTCTTGGAGTCAGAAAGAGTTGAATTTAAATATGACCTCAGATGGGTACTAGCTAGTTGTGTGACTTTGGACAAACCACAACCTTGATTGAAAGCTAAAATAACTGCTCCTACTGTCCTATGTCACTGGGAAAGAAATAATGTTTATATACCATGAACTCAGCTTCTCATACTTTAAGGATGTTAGAAAGATTCCCAATCAGGGAAAAACAATTCAAATCCAATGTTCATTCAAAGCATAAAAAAATTAAAAGCCTTATTCAAATATAAGATATTAGTATTATTTAACTGCTTCTGTTAAATCCTTGTCTAAAAACTTATTTTATGGTTGAGGTGAACATGGAGTCTTGACAGATATGTCAGTGTATGAACCTCATAATAAACCACCTATGATCCATAATAGCCAACTAGTATCATTTTGGAGAGACTCTTTCCCTGAATATCGGCCACTCAATGGCAGGGTTTTTTGTTTTTTGTTTGTTTGTTTGTTTTGGTTTTTTTAGGTTATAGTATACAAAGATAGCTTATTCAGGCATAGAGTTATTGGTGGAGGGGAGTATGCACACTAATAAAGTCTAGAATCTTTGTAGTAATCTTAAACTGATACATAATTTTCCTTCATCATTTTCATTAGAAGTGTTAAACATACTGCCTGTATATTTAATTGCAAGCAGTTCACATCACTTCTGGGTACAGCTTGAATCAGATTATAATGTAATTCCTATCTGATTTTAATGCGTTAGTTTACTAACACATGGGATTTTCTAAGTCAACGTGCAGCTCACAGAGATGTATATATATGGTTTACTGGTCCTTGTTTCTTTTTGAGTTTGACACTACTGATCTATATGATTTCAAATCAGGATCAAACATGGGAAAAACACTGAAGCAATTTGTTTTGGTCCTTTCACATTCCAAACGTTTCCTATTTCCTATGGTGGACTCTTTCTGGTCTACCCTTAGACTATCTGGTATAACTCAATTCAATCAAACCAACATTTATTTAGTGCCAAGGCACTATGCTAGTTGCTAGTGATACAAAAGTAAGAAATGAAAAAGTCCTCACCCTTTAAGAGTTTACATTTTGAAAAGCAAAGATAATGAGAGGACGCATTCTAAAAAATAGGAAATAGCCTTTAGGATCGACAGAAATTGAAGGTACAATTTACAGGACATAAAAATTCAAAATAGAGTAAAAAATACACAGCTATAATAAGGAAAGTAATATGAGATGAGATTTGAAATGTAGATTGGAAATAGATTATCAAGGCCTTCAGGTATAAGTTGAGTGAACTTGGAACAGTTTTGCCCTACTATGATACTTTAATATTAATATAGAACAGAAAAGATACTGCATTCTGCTCTTGTCATCACTGGCCTTTCTGGATGAGAAATATGAACTAAGGTCTTAAGCTAAAGAGTTCTTGGAATCATATGTTTTACTGACATGATTTATAGAGATCAATCCCCTTCCCTATGTAAAAAGATCAGTGAGGGTAATACATGTCTATTGCTCCTAAACTTCGTACGTTATCATTGTCATGTTTTTTGCTTCCACCCACTGGTAACTACTTTTCTAATTTTGAAATCAGCTGTTGCTAACAAATCACACTGATTTCATATCAGTACTAGAGAAAGAAAAACAATTTACTTAATAGAGTAAATATCAAGGAATTAAATCTGGATCAAATACTATGTATGGCACAAGCAGACCTTATCTTCTTCCAACTATGAGGGAGGGACTGTTTTAAATCTCATCTTCTCTGGTGCATTATGGGCCTGTTTCGAGCCCTAAATTCAATCTAGAGAGCAGGAATTCTTAACTTAGAGTCAATGAATTTGCATTTTACAACATTTTGATAAATGCATTTCAATGTATTTGTGTTTATTTTTGTAATCCTATGTATTATATTTTATGCATTCAAAATCAACTTCCCCTACTCTAATCCATCCTTCTATTCAGCTGTGATTATTCTAAAACATAGATCTAATCATTCTACCTCCCTATTTAATAAAGCCCAATGGTTTCCTATTACTGTATTTGACATCCATAACCTGGCCTTTTCCTACATTTGCAGTTCAATAGCATTGCCCACCTTGCTGTTTTGACTTGAACATGGTACTCCATCTCCTAATTCCATGCACCTTCATTGGCTATTCTCCATGCCTGGAATTTTCTCCCTTCTTGTCTTTACCTTCCTGGCTTCCTTACCTTCCTTCAGATCCAAGCTAAATCCCCACCTTCTACAAGTTTTCCTTAATGGTAGTGCCTTTCCTATATGATTATCTCTTATTCATCCTGTCTATATCTTGGCTATGGAGGTTTGATTAAATATTGTTCCACTTCTCCCATTCCTTGTTGGAAGGAATTGCTTTTGCTTTTCTTTCTAGCCCCAGAACTAATTACAGTACTTAGCATAGAGAAAGTAATAGTTGCTTATTGACTTGACTTGGAGTACATAGATTTCATTAAACTACCAAATATAACAATGAAATGATCAAAATGAGTTGAGAAGCTCTGATCTAGAGAAACAGGAAATATTCTGAGAGTAATTTACTCATCATCGTAGCAACAGTGACCAAGTCTTATGATCCAAAAGCTATGTTTCCTGAAGTATCCACTTGTTCAAACAAACTGCATAGAGTTGGCCAGAGAGACATTAATAGAAATGATGAGACAGTCTGACATTAGAAAATTGTAGTTGCATCACTATCCATTGTGACTTTGTCAGGAAAGCAAGAGAAAATATGACCATTTTCAAAGCATTTAAGAGAACATAGGATGAGGGCACAACCTTGTTGGTCTGACTTTTTTTTTGTTTGTTTTGTTTTGTTTTATTTTATTTTTGTTTGTTTGTTTTTGTCTTTCTCTTTCCAGTATTTCTTTTCTCTCAAAGTCCCACTATTATGTACTTATCTAGTCAGAGTTTAAGTTTCTTGATTATAAAGCATGTTAAGAAGAAAAGATAAGTAAAGCTATATGGAAACATTCAGCACCATCTCCTACTAAAACAATTGTAGAGATTCTCAGCCTGGAAACTGTCACACACTTTACACATAATTCTATGTTTACTCCCATTTGTACTAATCTTTCACTGAAATTCTGTTTAGATATCATATCCCAGAAGTAATCTGACACTCTCAAAGACTAGGCCAGCAGAGCTCAAACTCTGACAGAACCTATCAAGGTGGAAAAATCTTTTGATTCTAGGGTTAGTGATGAACTGAATGCCTACATTCCAAGGATTCAACTAAAATTAGTCAGTTGGCAAGAGGATGACAATTTTTTTTCATCCAAGGCAACTTTCAAGGACCAGTCAGCTAGCCAATAAACATGTATTAAGTACCACTATGGGCCAAGCATTATGGTATATGCTGGGGATATAAGGAAAAAAAGGACAATGCAAAAAGGCCAGCCCTGACCTCAAGTTCATTTTCTATTGGGCGAGATGACAGACAAATGAATATGAATGAATAATATACATACAAATTTATAAAAAAATAAAACAACAACTAGGTTATAGAGGGGGAAAAAAAACTGCCTTGGTGGACGTGACAAAATTAAAGATCATTGGGGCTGATGATGATAATGATGATAATAACAATGATAATATTTTAAGATTTTGAAGAGTTTTATATTGATCATTTGAATTTTACAATCCTGTGAAGTACTTTTATTATACTTATTTTACAGATACAGAACTTGAGATTAAGATAGTTAAAGAATTTCCTAGGGTTTGAGGAACAACAGATATTTCTTAACTCCAATTCCAAAAGGGTTAATTGCCTATATATAAACTCTTCTGGGGTCCTATTATTTCCCCCCTTAAAATAGCTTTCATATTATTTCTTTCTTCTCCTTTATCATAATCATCATTCAGGTTTAAATTCTTTTCATTTCATTCCTTCTAGGGGAACACAAGAACAGAGTTTCTTAACCTTTTTTCCCCCCATATTTTTTCAAGTGTTCAGATTCACAGACAAGTTTCAAGGACTTGTTAACTTGGAATGGGGACAAATGCACCTTATTTTTGTTAACTAGTAACTGAAATTTAGCATTTCTTTAAATTTTAATGTAGGTAACAAATATTATTTTAAGAAAGAGTCCACAGGTTTCATCAAGCAGTCAAAAAAAATCTATAACACAAATGCAAAAAAAAAAAAAAAAAATAAGAACATCAGTACTAGGATGGCTGTAGGTGTCTTCATTCTAGTTTTTGAAATTTGAGTTTACCCAGAAGTATCTGATTCAACCCATACTTGCAAAGAAATCCCCTCTACAACTTGTGACACAAGTGGCAAATCATCCTTTGCTTAAAGGATTTTGATGATGGGGGGGGGGGGGTGACACATTGGCCATTCAATTCGTGGACAGCTCTAATTGCTAGAAAGATTTTACTTACATGGAACTAAAATCTTTCCCTTGGCAACTTCCATCCACTAATCCTTGGCCCTCTGAGGCCAAGTAGAACAAATGTAATCCCCTCCAATCCTGCTTTTCTGAAGCCACCAGGCTAATCATTCTAAAATGCCATTTTCATCATATCAGTCCTCTGATTGAGAACTCATAAGCTGTTACCTGTCTTCTCTGCCTGACATTCAAGTCCCTTTATACTCTGGCTTCAGCCCAATTCTTCAGCCTTGTTTACTAATATTCCCCAGAATGTTCTTAATGCTGAAGACTGGAAAAACACTTTATTTTTTCTATTCATTGTCGTGCACACCAACATCAGCAGTTCTATTATCTCTCTGCCTTTTCTGAGGCTGTTATTCTATACTTGCTCCTTAACTTTGAGTTGCTACACCTTTTCTCATCAGTCTTTCAAATCTTCATTGCTCATTGACAATTTTTTCTAATTACTCTGCAGGATACTCATTTTTTAAATATCTCCTGACTATACCTCTTGGTTAACAACAATAATAATAATTTAAAACAATAATCACTATTAATTATAATAATTATTATTTAAAACAATAACACTTGTTAATTGAAGTAATTTTTATTTAAAACAATAATAATTATCAAAATAATAAATAATAATAGTCATATAACATTTTAAAGTTTGCAAAGTTTGATCTTCCCAAAAATCTGTTAGGCAGATGTTATTTCTATAATCATTTTACAAATGAGTGAACTAAGGCTGACAAAGGTTATATGATTTGTCCACAGTCACATAGGTAGTAAGAATCTGAGATATAATTTTAAAAAAGGTCTACCTTTGGAGTCCAGGTCCTGAGCCCCCTCTACTGCATTACCTAATTCTAATAAAAATGTTAATACTAATGCCTTAATTTTCCTTCTAACTGAATTCTCAGCTTCTTGCAGGGAAGAGATCATATATTCTCTCTTCCCAGAAGGCCTTATAGGCTTTGAATAATATGAGTTGATTAATTGATAGATAAATCCTTCATAGTTAAACATAGGACAGCCACATTTAGCTAAGGAATAATGACCAAAAGTAGGTTATTTTGGGAAATAGGAGCTGTGTATAAGTAAATGTGTGAATAAGCACTTGCCTTTTAATTCTGTTGTGATGGATAAGGTTTAGTGACCAGATCTTTAATTTTACTGGTATGGTAAATTCCATGATAAGAAAAATTGCTCTATAAATGCAGATTATCACCTTTCCTACATCTTGGAAAGTTGTCTAAAGAACTGAAAGGTTCATAGACTGACTTGTTATAACCCCATAAGCCTCAGTTTCTTCATCTGTAAAATTGCTGAGATAATATCTGTTCCAGATAAAAATCTGTTCCAGCTTTAAATACATTGCTGTTTGGTCATTTTTCAGTGCTATATGACTCTTTATGATCTGATTTGGGATTTCCTTGGTAAGAAAACTAAAGTGATTCACCATTTTCTTTTCTAACCATTCTTTTCTAAACCATTTTACAGATGAAGAAACTGAAGTAAATGGGGTTAAGCTAGTAGCTTAAAGTCACCTACTAGTAAATGTCCTCGGTTAGATTTGAACTCGGGTTTTCCTGACTCTGTATATAATACCACCTAGTTGTTTTTTCATCTATGATCTTATTATTCCTGCATCATATATATTTCATAGATAGGAGTTGAATCCAGATTTTCCTTATTCTGAGGTTACCTTTTTATGCAATACTTACTAATACTTTTCTGCAAAAGATATTTTTTTTATGATATTGATAATGGCCTTTAGCATTTCTATAGCAATTCAGTTTTATATTTGTTTTCTGTTTTTTATCCTTAAAGAAATTATGTATAATAGATGTAGAAGGAGTTATGAGGCCCTGAAGAAACTGAGGCACAGAAAAAAAATTCATTGAGCTATGTATTTTTCTTTTCCTTAAACACATTGAAAAACTGGAACTAGAAAGCAACTTTGCTGATTCCCAAACCTGACTCTTCTTTTAGTCCATGTTGTAATTTTCCAAGAACTGTCATTCAAGAAAAAAGCCACTCTGTCAAGTTGATACCAGGAAATGGAGGACAAGTCACAAAAATATGCCAAATTTAAATACCATGTCTTAAGTAACAGGGTGGTATGCATGCATCAAATTTTATGGGAGTTTGAATAAACACCCAATTTTAGTTAGGAATGGAAATGAAATCATGACATTAATTAAATAATTTTTTATAGAGGTGTTGGTACAAAAGGACCTCAGAGATTTGGAAGGGCAACATTTCTCATTTTAAAGATGATAAAAATCAATGAAGAAATCTTCCCCTGTGTTACATAACTAATGAGTGGCAGTATGGTGACATCCAATCTAATGTGTTTTCCACTAGCTACCTCCTATTTGTTGATACTTGTCCTCATGGCAGAAATTCATCCAAAGTCTTTTGGGAGTAACAGAAGTAAATCTCAAGAAAGCATTTTATTCACCAACCATGTTGGGAAAACAGACCCAGAGACCATTCTGGTTCTCTTTAATCAATTAAGGAATCAGAAAATATCCATCAAATATCTACCATGTGTTGTGAGGATCAGGGAAGGAACAAGTGTTTATTAATAATCTACTATGTGATCGCCACTGTTTCTATCTTTGATAAGATATTATTTCTGTGGTAGAACAAGTGTAGAAGATGGTTCACTGTTTACTTATCATTTTTGTTCTGTTAGTTAGCAAGTCAAAAGAGAAAGGTAGGTGGTGCCATAATGCATAGAACACTGGATTCAAGGAGGACTTGAGTTCAAATTTGGCCTCAGACACTTATTGGCTATTTGACCCTGGACAAGTCACTTAAACTTCCTCATGTTTCAGTCTCCTTATGTGTAAAAATGGGATAACTACCTTAAAGGATTGTTATGAGGAACAAATGATACAATATAAAGTACTTCCTACAGTGCCAAACACATAGTAGGTTCTTTATAAATATATTATTTGCCTTACATACACTATAATTCTTCAGTTTGGATTTCAGTTTCCTGATCAGTAAAATAAGAACACTAAGATAAGTTGCTCTTTTAAGTCCTTTCAAAGTCTAAGAAGCTGTGTCTTTATGACATGAGTGAAAAGAGAAATTCATAGTGGATAAAAGCACTCAGAAATAAATGTTGAAAAAAAGGACTGAATAGTGTGATGAAGGGGAGATTTGCTGTATTTAAGAAGGTCATTTATGTTACCAGGATGGGTACTTTTTAGGAGAAGCTATGCCCCACCAAAATTAATCACTTGATGATCTTTTTTTTTTTTTTTTTTTTTTTGATTTCATGCTATTTGAAGATTATTTGGAGGGTCTGAAGATTTTTAACCCGGAGAAAAAAACAACAGAGCATTCTGTTGTTTTCAAGGAGAGAAGGAAAGCAGGAAGAGAGGAAGGAAGGAAGGGAGGAATAAGGAAGGAAAGAAAGAAGGAAGGTGGAGGGTGGAAAAAAGGATGGAAGGAAGGAAGGTGAAGGATGAAAGAAAGGATGGCAGCAGGAAGAGAAGAAAGCAAGCAAGAAAACAAACTAGAAGAGAAGAGACATCTATTAAGCACTTACCATTTTTCAGAGACTGTGCTTTATTGATTGATTCATTGGATTCAACCATCTAAGGACTTTTTTCAAGTTTATTCAGTTGGGTGAAGAACCTTTTAGATGGATGTTCTGTTGCCATAACCTTTGGGAATCTTGATATCACATTGAGTAACAGAGAATTATAGGAATTGGTCTTCCCAGGAGTGAGCTAGGGAAAGGAATAAGCATTTCTACTATGTCAGAATCAGAACTGAACAGTTTCACAAATATCTCATTAAAGCCTCATAGTTACTCTTCCTACCATCTTAGTCAATCTGATAAGTGTGAGGTAGTACTTCAGAATTGTTTTAATTAGTATTTCGCTAATAAATAGTGATTAAGAGCTTTTTTCCCCAATATCTATATATATATAGAGAGAGAGATAGATAGATAGATAGATTATAGAGAGCTTTGATTTCTTCTTCAGAAAATTGTCTGTTCATATTTTTGGGCCAATTTTTTTTCAATTGGAGAATTATTTGCATTCTTAGAAATTTAAATCATTTGTCCATGTATCTGAGAAATGAAGCCTTTATCAGTGGAATTTAGTATAAATTCCCCCACCCCTTGCCATAAACTCCCAGTTTCCTATTTTCTGTCTAATCTTGGTAGTTTGTTTTTGTTGGTGCAAAATTTTTAACTTTTAAATCTGTTTAAATTAATTTAAAATTAAACTACATTAAGTAATCAAACTTATTCATTTTGCATCTCATAATGCTCTCTATTTATTGTTTGACCATATATTTTTCTTTTTTCCATAGATCTGACAGATAAAATTTTCCACCCTCCCTAATTTGCTTATGATATTAACCATTATTTCTAAACCATGTATCCATTTTGACCTCATCTTAGTCTATAGTTTGAGTTGTTGGTCTATACTTAATTCTGCCAAATCACCTCTAGTTTTCTCAGGATTGTTTTTATCAAATAGTGAATCCCTGTCTCCTCCATAAAAGTTTGGATATTTGTATTTATCAAATATTAGATTACTATGGTCATTTGTTATTATGTGCCCTCTTATCTACCACTTTATTTCTTAGAACCAGATTGTTTTGATGAGATGATTCCTACTTTGTAATGCACTTAGATATAATACTGCTAAGCCACCTTCCTTTATTTTTTTTCTTTGATTCCCTTGATGTTCTTGAACTTTTGTCCTTCCAGATGAATTTTGTTTCTTTTTCTTTTAGCTCTATAAAATAATTATTGGTAGTTTGACATGGAATTTTCTAAGTGAATTATTATACATAGCATTGCCATTTTATGATTTTGTCTCAGCCTAAATATGAACAATATATATTTCTGCAATTGTTTAAATCTGACTTTATTTGTGGGAAAAGTATTTTGTAGAGGAAGACTTTGTTGAACTATGTCACTCAATTAGACTGCATCAAAGGTAGAATTTGAACCTAAGATTTCCTGATATAGGATACATTTCTGTCTATTAAGCCACACTATCTTTGATAGATAGGGAGATTCATGCCTTTGCCTACATCTATCTATAGCTAGATAAATAGGTAGACAGAAATACATAGATATAGAACATATAAAGTATTTATGTATATATTTATGTAAATATAGATGTAGATAATATGAATAAGAATGTATAGAAAATAAAAACAAATATAAGCATATGTGTACACATAGGTACAGGTACAGGTATGACATAGTTTGATAGATATATACAGTAGTAGACAAAAATAATTGAAATGTAGATAATAGAGAAAATGTAGATTTAGATATTAGTGAAAATATGAATAGATAATAGAGATTGAGAGAATGTTATGAATATGTATATATATGTATATATATATATATAAAGCTATAATTTTGGTATTGATACAGTTGTAGATAGTACAGATATAGATAATGTAGATAGATAGATAAATAGATAAATGGATAGATGGATGGGTGGGTGGATTAATAGATTTATAGATGAATAGATAAATGATGTATAGCTAGAGATAGATAAATGGATAGATAGACATATAGATAGATGCCATATATAGCTATAAGTAGATGATAGAGATACTATAAATATATTGATAATATACATATGGATATAGAATATGTAGATAGATGATAAATATCAATACTGATGAAGATAGATAATAAAGATGATATAAATATATATATATATATAGTATAGATATAGATAGCTATGAATTCAATGTCTATCACTACACTAGTGGCTAAAGTATTAGCAAGAAGAATAGTATAGTAGGTAGAGCACTAACTTGAAAGTCAAAACAACTTTGGTTCAAATTCTTCCTCTGCCAAAGTCTGGCTGTGAAAACCTGTGTAAACCACCTAGCCCTTTTGTGTTCTGAGTATCTAACCGTCTAAAAGTGTCTGCTGAAAGGATGCTAGTTTTTATTGGTTCAGGAAATTCTTCCATAGAAGGCTTGTAAAGGAGAGGTCTTTGCTTAGTTAATAGAGGTTGTAGAACATAGAAGCAACAGTTGTCTGGCTAGATATTTCTATTCCAAGTATCATTTGTCTCCCCACTATATCACACTGTTGGCTTCCCAGCTACTACTTTTCCAGACAAATAGCAAATTTCAGGAAAATTATGGAATTCATGCATTTTGCTAACCTCCAGTGCACTCTGCTGGAGCTGGTCCAAAGGTGGAGCATGATTGCAGGCCAAGAGAAGAGATTATTTGGCATTCAGCTGCTGTTGAAACCACCTGTCTCTTTCAGGTCCCCCTAGGACCATGAAAGCTATAGACATAGAGGTTCATTATTTATTTATTTATGCTCTATTCTCTCCCCCAATTCCCAGCTGCAATTTGATCCAGACAACTGTTAAATGCAACAGTGGACCTGTGACAGCTCCAGCTGCACCCTGATCTCTGCAACCATTCACCGTGACAGCATGGCTGAGAAGGACAATGCAGCTGCCATATTTGCCCGCCCATGGCTGGCACAGAAACACTGTCTTTTTCACTTCTACAGAGACATAGTAATGGTGGCATTCTACTGGCAAGTTGAAGACCTTTTCTTCATTCATGTTCAGGTCTGGGCTGCAAAGCACAAACAGATAAGAAACCATTCCTGTAACACAAGAAGAATATTTTATTTCTGTAGTTTTTATGACATTGTCAAGCTTGAAAAGAGTGAGATGTATGAACCATTTTTTATGTGATAAAAGATTTAGAGCCTCAAGAGTCATAGAATCCAATACTATCATTTTACAGATGAGGAAAGAGGGGTTTCACAAAATTAAATGTCTTTCCCTAGGCCACACAGATAGGAGAGGTAGAATTTGAACCCAGGTGTGAATCCACCTCTTTCAATCTCTCAAATTCTGTATCCCTTTCTGTTAGTCTGTTCCTTACACTTTTCCCATCTCTCTAAATACCAAACACTACAGAATCTCTATGATAACCTTTAGTCCTGTAAGCTTTTCTCAATGGGATTCTTGGGTGCTCTTTTATAGGTGTAAGACATCTTACCTACATTATTTCCTTTGGCCCTCAAAACTACATTTATGTTATAAGATAAAGGGAGCAAGTATTATAATTTCCATTTTAACAATGAGGAGCCAAAGTTCAGAGATTAAGTACCTTGCCTAACATTACACAGATAATAAGTAGAAAAATATAAGTCTATTCCCAAATCTGTGTTTTTTTAACACTGGGCATGAACTATTCCTGAATCTGTCATTTAGACATAAGCCATACTAGGAATAACTAACTAGATTTCCCTAAGACCAATATTATTAAGTGACATTAAATTAGGCATTGGGGAAGCTACAAATAATCTAGTTAGTCTAGGCATCCCAAGTCTTGCCTTTGCAATGATAATTTCAAAGCCAGATAAAACTGGAGGAGGGGGAGTTAGAGGAATAGGTGGGACTGGGAAAGGATTCTTTGCTAACTACTCATGGAGCACCTGTGACAATTAAAGGTCATAGTGAGGTTTGACTATAAATCACTAATATCAATTAAGAAGTAAGCTCACTAATAGCTGTCATCTTTTAGCTGGTGGGAAATGCTATAGGTTGTTGCTGTTTTCAGTATACTTCGTATTAGCTCACCACCAATTCTATTACATCAGTATTTCAATATATCAAATAAGCATTTCCCAAAGGGAAATTGGCTTGAGTTTTGGCTTTGCTAAATACAGTAAAGTTGAGCATGAACTAGATGAGGAGTTGAAGCATCAGTATTCAAATCCCACAGTCTATGGAATTTGGGCAAAACATTCCTTTCTAAACTTCATTTCTCTCACCCTTAAAGTGGTCTTCAAGTTTCTTTCCAATTCTAATTTCTATTTACTATTTCTGACCTTGAACAAGCTATCCTTTGTCTTGTCCCAATCTGTGTCTTCTCCACTGGCATCTGTTATCTTCCAATAACTAACATCCCTCAGTGACAGTATCTTTCTACAGGAACATCTCCTTCCCCTTTCTTCAGTATTCCCTTTTCCTTCTGATACCATAGATAGAGAGTCATCCTTAGAGTTAGAAAGACCTGGGTTCTCTGGAAAACAGTATTCTGTCATTATAAATGAGTCATTTAATTAATTTCTCAATCTCCATTGTCAATTCTCTGTGAGCCAGTAAAAATGAGTTCAAATGATATGGCTCCAATTCCTTTTATCGTTACTTCTTCAGATATTTAACTGCTGTGGGACAATTAGAGTTAAGTTTTCTAGGTTCTCTATTCTCATACTCATTCCTAGGCAATTCAAAGAATATTAATGACTTTAGTAATCTAGATTATTTTACTGTCTTGCCTGATGGATAAAAGGCAGAAGTATGCTTCAAATGTTTAACAACCATATCTACAAGATATACATATACATATATATATTCCCCACCCCTAGCATGTGAAGATTTCCTCCAGCAGAAAGGGAGGATGAAAACAATTTGTTCCAATGTCATGAAAGTAGCTAAAACAGGTGCTATGGAACACTTAGAGCTTGGTCAGACATTAAAGATACCAAAATCATTACTACATACTGGGCCATTGCCAGTCATTCTGATTTTTGCCTTGCTCCTGGACTTCAGTGATTCTAAAACAGAGTAAAGCTAACAATTTTGTGCAATTCTACCTCACTTATATCCAATTCATTCATGAATAAATACATCACCTATAATGTCACTGGTCATTGAAAAAAAATAATATATGATGTGACTTTTTAAAGTTTAATTTCCATTATTAACATTTTTCTCCATAGCTTTCTTAAGTGTGGATAATAAAAAAATCAAGCATGATCTGTAACATTTAATGATTTCTGAATTTTTAACAATAAATTCTTGCAAGCTGTTTGGAATTGGCTCTAGCACACCCCTGGGATGATAGGACAGTTTTTTAATAGAGCCATGTAAACTTTTAACTAAAATTCTTTATAACATTGATCCCTGAGTAGCTTTAGACTTTGTTTCAAAGGGAACTTCCTGTTGCATTTTGGAGTCACCAGACTCCTCATGGAACTAAGGGAACTGAAAGACTCACATTCCTGCTCTTTTTTGTTGGCACTTATTCTGCTCTCTTAAATACAAATTCTGGGTAAATGCATCTCTCTACAGGAACATCTCCCTTCTCTTTTCCCCATATATTCTCTAAGTAAGTTACAGATAATTGGGATCTGCATTGAAGGTTAAAGTACCCATTCAAGGACAACCTTATGTGGTGGATGAAATAGTAGATGCTTTGTTTTCTTTTTCAGTTTTCTTTTTCTTCCTTCTTGATCTGATTTTTCTTGTGCAACAAGATAACTGTATAAATATGCATACATATATTGGATCTAACATGTATTTCAACATATTTAACATATATTGCACTACCTGCCAGCTAGGGGAGGGGTTGGGGGATGGAGGGGGAAAAGGTTATGCAAGCCTAAATGTTGGAAAAATTACCCATACAAATGCTTTGTAAATAAAAAGCTTTAACAAATAAATAAATTTTTTTTTTAAAAAAGAACTAGATAAATTGAACCCCAAAATAAATAAGTTGGGAGATAAACACAATCTTAGAAAAGTTAGGGATTGGGGGCGGAGCCAAGATGGTGGAGAAGGCACAGGCGACTTTCTAAGCTCTTCTCTTACCCTCTTTATCAATATA
The DNA here is from genome assembly GCF_902635505.1 of Sarcophilus harrisii. Taxonomy (NCBI): domain Eukaryota; kingdom Metazoa; phylum Chordata; class Mammalia; order Dasyuromorphia; family Dasyuridae; genus Sarcophilus; species Sarcophilus harrisii. Next base: position 61,256,555 of record NC_045428.1, on the reverse strand, counting down.
ATATCGAGCCTCAAAAATAGTCTTGACTGCTACAATTTGTAAAGATAAGAAGTATAACAACTCATCAACCAAAGAAAATCTGCAGTCTCGCCAAAAAAGGTTTGTTCTGGGGTTAGGGGGAGATCAGCATAGACTGGGAGAGAAATTAGGTTCCTAGGAGAGCCTCAAACCAAAGGTGAAAGCACAGATCTCAGCACAAGCTCGCAGCCCCAGCCCTCAGTAAAAGGCTTTTCCTTGGGACAGTTGTGAACCTGCACAGCAGGAGGGCACAGCCCAGGTTAGCCTCTAATCTGTACAGTGGGGGGCTTGGCTTGGGGCCATAGAGCTTTCCCAGGGTTGATTTGTTGAGCAGAGACGTTGGGGCAGAGTTCTGGGCAGAGTTCTGGTAGAATAGGTGGTCTGTGGTCAGCTGCTAATAACCACAGCCCCACAAGAGGCTCTGGCCTGGGGCAATGACACTTTCACTGCTTAGTCTCCACCCTAGGGCAATTGCTAACCCACACAGCCCAACTGGGCACTTGGCCTTTGCTGAATCCACCTCCTGTTGGGGGAAGGGAAAACTCTCACTCAGAGCACTCCCATACCTCTGAGCTTGAAACCGGTTTACATCTCTCTTGTTCTGCAGAGGAAGCTGGTAACTCTGTTGCCTAGGAGGCATACCTCCTAAAGGCTTTAAAACATGAATCAAAAGATGAAAAGAACTATCGACAGCTTCTGTGCAGAAAAAGAGCAGGTCAGCAAACTTGAAGAGACTAACAGCAAACAATCACCAGACTGTCCTCTTTTACATGATGCTCTCATAGAAGAGACCATTAAAAATCTCAAAAGAGAGTTAGAAGATAAAAGGGGAAAGGAAAGAGAAGCCTTACAAGAGAGCAACAACTTCCTGAAATACGAATTGGAAAAAGTAAAAAAATCTCCGGAAAGTAAGAATTGTGAATTGGAAAAAATAAAGAACTCACAAGAAAGTAGGATTTGTGAATTGGAAAAGACAAAGAACTCTCAAGAAAGTAGGATATGTGAATTGGAAAAAGAAAATAATTCACTAAAAAAGAAAAATTAGTGAAATGGAAAAAAATTCCACAGACCCAAACAATACATTTAAAAACTCAACTGGACATATACAGAAAGAAGTAAAAAAAGCTAATGAATAAAATAATTCTTTAGAAATTAAAACTGAACAAATAGAAACTAATGAGTCATTGAGACAGCAAGAATCAGTCAAGCAAAAACCAAAAAAATGACAAACTGGAAAAAACTATGAATTATCTACTTGCAAAACCAACAGACTTGGAAAATAGATCTAGGCGAGATAATCTGAGAATTATTGGACTTCCCGAAAACTATGATGAAAAAAAGAGCCTAGATACTATTTTACAAGAAATCATCAAAGAGAACTGCCCAGATGTAATAGAATCAGAAGGTAAAATAGGCATTGAAAGAATTCATTGAACACCTTCTGAAAGAAATCCTAAAATAAAAACCCCAAGGAATATTGTGGCCAAATTTCAGAACTATCAGATTAAGGAAAAAATTTTACAAGCAGCCAAAAAAAAAAAAAAAAAACAATTTAAATATCGAGGTGCCACAATAAGGATCACCCAAGATCTGACTGCCTCCACATTAAAGGATAGAAGGGCCTGGAATCTGATATTCCAAAAGGCAAAAGAACTTGGGATGCAGCCAAGAATAAACAACCCAGCTAAGCTGAGCATTTTCTTCCAGGGAAGAAGATGGACATTTAATGAAACAAATGAATTCCATTTGTTTCTAAGGAAAAAACCAGAACTAAGCAAAAAATTTGATCTTCAACCATAGACCTCAAGAGATGCAGAAAAGGTAAAAATAACTCTTGAGAATTGTATTTCTGTTGTGGATATATAAAAAGAATACATGTATAATTTGATTTTACTGATATAACATAAAAAAGGGAAGTAGATATGGAAAAGGGATGATGGCAGAATAAGGTGGGAAGAAGGGATAAAAAGAGGGAAACCACATCCCACAAAGAGGCAAAAGGAAACTTATCATATGTGAGGGAATTTAGAGAGGGGGAGGAACATTGTGTGAATCTTATTCTCATCAGAGTTGGCTCAAAGAAAAAATAATTGAAATTTGTTTTAGAGAAAATTCTCTCTCGCCTCATTAAAAAAGGGGTATAGGAAAAGGGAAAAGAAAAAGAATAATAAGGGAAAGAAGGGGAAAAGATTCAAAGGGGGGGAGGGAGGGATTTTAAAGAGGGTAAGCATCGAGATACAAGTGGGGTACCTAAGTTCAAAAAGGGGAAAGAGGGTTGGGGGAGGCAAAAAAAGTAAAGCATAATCTGGGGTTATTAGGATGGCAGGAAATACAGATTTAGTAATTCTAACCGTAAATGTAAATGGGATGAACTCCCCCATAAAGAGGAGGCAGATAGCAGACTGGATCAAAAGTCAGAACCCTACAATATATTGTTTACTAGAAACACATTTAAAGCAGGGAGATACATATAGAGTAAAGGTAAAAGGCTGGAGCAAAATCTATTATGCTTCAGGTGAAGTCAAAAAAGCAGGGGTAGCCATCCTTATCTCAGATCAAGCAAAAGCAAAAATTGATCTAATTAAAAGAGATAAGGAAGGAAACTACATCCTGCTAAAGGGTAGCATAAACAACAAAGCAATATCAATATTAAACATATATGCACCAAGTGGTATGGCATCCAACTTCCTAAAGGAGAAGTTAAGAGAGTTGCAAGAAGAAATAGACAACAAAACTGTAATAGTGGGAGATCTCAACCTTGCACTCTCAGAATTAGACAAATCAAACCACAAAACAAATAAGAAAGAAATTAAAGAAGTAAATAGAATATTAGAAAAATTAGGTATGTTACATCTTTGGAGAAAATTGAATGGAGATAGAAAGGAATATACTTTCTTCTCAGCAGTTCATGGAACCTATTCAAAAACTGACCATATATTAGGACATAAAGACCTCAAAATTAAATGCAAGAAAGCAGAAATAGTAAATGCTTTCTTTTCAGATGATGATGCAATAAAAACAACATTCAACAAGAAGTTAGGGGTAAATAGACCAAAAAGTAATTGGAAACTAAACAATCTCATCTTAAAGAATGATTGGGTGAAGCAGCAAATTATAGATACAATTAATAATTTCACTCAAGATAATGACAATGATGAGACATCATACCAAAATTTGTGGGATGCAGCCAAAGCGGTAATAAGAGGGAATTTTATATCCTTAGAGGCTTACTTGAATAAAACAGAGAAAGAAAAGATTAACGAATTGAGCTTGCAAGTAAAAAAACTAAAAAAAGACCAAATTAAAAACCCACAATCAAATACTAAATTGGAAATTCTAAAATTAAAAGGAGAAATTAAAAATATTGAAAGTAAAAAAACTATTGAACTAATTAATAAAACTAAGAGTTGGTTCTATGAAAAAGCCAATAAAATAGATAAGCCTTTGGTAAATCTGATTAGAAAAAGGAGGGAGGAAAATGAAATTAATAGTCTTAAAAATGAAAAGGGAGAACTTTCCACGAATGAAGAGGAAATTTGAGAAATAATGAGGAGTTATTTTGCTCAACTTTATGCCAATAAATTTGATAACCTAAGTGAAATGGATGACTACCTCTACACATATAGACTTCCCAGACTAACAGAGGAGGAAGTAAATCGCTTGAATAGTCCCATTTCAGAAAAAGAAATAGAACAGGCAATTAAACAACTCCCTAAGAAAAAATCCCCAGGACCAGATGGATTTACATGTGAATTTTACCAAACATTTAAAGAACAATTGGCCCCAATGCTATATAAATTATTTGATAAAATAGGGAATGAAGGAGTCCTACCAAATTCCTTCAATAACACAGATATGGTACTGATACCTCAACCAGGTAGGTTGAAAACAGAGAAAGAAAATTATAGACCAATCTCCCTAATGAATATTGATGCTAAAATCTTAAATAAGATATTAGCAAAAAGACTACAGAAAATCATCTCCAAGATAATACACTATGATCAAGTAGGATTTATACCAGGAATACAGAGCTGGTTCAATATTAGGAAAATTATCAATATAATTAGCCATGTTAATAACTAAATTAATAAAAACCATATGATCATCTCAATAGATGCAGAAAAAGCATTTGACAAAATCCAACATCCATTCCTATTAAAAACACTTGAGAGTATAGGAATAAATTGACTTTTCCTTAAAATAATCAGCAGCATCTATTTAAAACTATCAATAAGCATCATATGTAATGGAAACAAACTACTGCAGCCATTCCCAATAAGATCTGGAGTGAAACAAGGTTGCCCACTATCACCGTTACTATTTAATATTGTATTAGAAATGCTAGTTTTGGCAATAAGAGCTGAGAAAGAGATTAAAGGAATAAGAATAGGCAATAAGGAAACCAAATTATCAGTCTTTGCTGACGATATGATGGTATACTTAGAGAACCCCAGAGATTCTACTAAAAATTTATTAGAAATAATCACAACTTTAGCAAAGTTGCTGATTACAAAATAAACCCACATAAGTCATCAGCATTCTTATATATCACTAACAAAATCCAACAGTCAGAGTTACAAAGAGAAATTCCATTTAAAGTAACTACTGATAATATAAAATATTTAGGAATCTATCTGCCAAGGGAAAATCAGAAACTTTATGAGCAAAATTACAGACAACTTTTCACGCAAATTAAGTCTGATCTAACCAATTGGAAAAATATTAAATGCTCTTGGATAGGGCAAGCAAATATAATAAAGATGACAATATTACCTAATCTATTTATTTAGTGCTATACCAATCAGACTCCCAAAAAACTATTTTAATGACCTAGAAAAAACAACAAAATTCATATGGAAAAACAAAAGGTCAAGAATTTCAAGGGAATTAATGAAAAAAAAAATCAAATGAAGGTGCCTTAGCTGTACCAGATCTAAAATTATATTATAAAGCAGCAGTTACCAAAACCATTTGCTATTGGCTAAGGAATAGATTAGTTGATCAGTGGAATAGGTTAGGTTCAAGGGATAAAACAGTCAACAAATATAGCAACCTAGTCTTTGACAAACCCAAAGACCCCAGGTTTTGGGATAAGAACTTACTGTTTGATAAAAATTGCTGGGAAAATTCAAACTCATATGGCAGAAACTAGGCATTGATCCACACTTAACACCGTACACTAAGATAAGGTCAAAATGGGTTCATGACCTAGGCATAAAGAATGAAATTATTAATAAATTAGAGGAACACAGGATAGTTTACCTCTCAGACCTGTGGAAGGGGAAGGAGTTTATGACCAAAGAAGAACTAGAGATCATTACTGATCACAAAATAGAAAATTTCAATTATACCAAACTGAAAAGTTTTTGTACAAACAAAACTAATACAGACAAGATTAGAAGGGAAGTAATAAACTGGGAAAATATTTTTACAGTCAAAGGTTCTGATAAAGGCCTCATTTCCAAAATATATAGAGAATTAACTCTAATTTATAAAAAATCAAGCCATTCTCCAATTGAAAAATGGTCTAAGGATATGAACAGACAATCCTCAGATGAAGAAATTGAAACTATTTCTAGTCATATGAAAAGATGCTCCAAGTTATTATTTATCAGAGAAATACAAATTAAGACAACCCTAAGGTACCACTACACACCTGTCAGATTGGCTAAGATGACAGGAAAAAATAATGATGAGTGTTGGAGGGGATGCGGGAAAACTGGGACATTGATGCATTGTTGGTGAAGTTGTGAACGAATCCAACCATTCTGGAGAGTAGTTTGGAACTATGCTCAAAAAGTTATCAAACTGTGCATACCCTTTGATCCAGCAGTGTTACTACTGGGCTTATATCCCAAAGAGATTACAAAGAAGGGAAAGGGACCAATATGTGCACGAATGTTTGTGGCAGCCCTTTTTGTAGTGGCTAGAAACTGGAAACTGAATAAATGCCCATCAGTTGGAGAACGGCTGAATAAATTGTGGTATATGAATATTATGGAATATTACTGTTCTATAAGAAATGACCAACGGGATGATTTCAGAAAGGCCTGGAGAGACTTACACAAACTGATGCTGAGTGAAATGAGCAGGACCAGGAGATCATTATATACTTCAACAACAATACTATATGATGACCAGTTCTGATGGACCTGGCCATCCTCAACAACGAGATCAACTAAATCATTTTCAATGGAGCAGTAATGAACTGAACCAGCTACGCTCAGAGAAAGAACTCTGGGAGATGACTAAAAACCATTACATTGAATTTCCAATCCCTGTATTTATGCCCACCTGCATTTTTAATTTCCTTCACAAACTAATTGTACAATATTTCAGAGTCTGATTCTTTTTGTACAGCAAAATAACGGTTTGGTCGTGTATACTTATTGTGTATGTAATTTATATTTTAATGTATTTAACATCTACTGGTCATCCTGCCATCTGGGGGAGGGGGTGGGTGGTAAGAGGTGAAAAATTGGAACAAGAGGTTTGGCAACTGTTAATGCTGTAAAGTTACCCATGCATATAACCTGCAAATAAAAGGCTATTAAAAAAAAAGTTAGGGATTGATAGACCTTTGGAGAAAATTGAATGGAGAAAGAAATAAATATACCTTTTTTCTTGGTAGTACACAGAACTTCTACAAAAACTGACCATGGGCATAAAAACCTCACAATAAAACACAAAAAGCCAGAAACAATAAATATGTTTTTCTCAGATCATGATGCAATAAAAATTATATACTGTTGAAATCTTTCCAAAGTGTTAAGCCATTAGAGTTGATAGAGACAATAATTATCTAATTTAGCACAGTTCAATATGATTGATTTGATCTTAGAAGGAGATATTTTGGGCCAGAACTTGAAACAAGGTACTAAGTACATCTGATAGAAACGATACTTGTGTTCACACCTTTAGAGAGCTCATAGAAGCAAGAAATATTTAAGTACTCATTGGAGTTCACATGTTTGGGAGATTTCAGGGTTTAGAAAGATGATCTGAATTCACACCTTCCTTAAAGTTCTTAGGGCCAGAGAGCATGCTGGGAGATATCCCACAATCCCACTCTCAGAGAAGTAGAATAAATACAGCTCCAGTGTGCCACTCGAGGGAGTTACTTGGGAACATTCCCAGGGGTCTGAGAGGAGCACTCTGGGAGGAAGCCTACAAGCCCTCTCTCAAGGCAAGAGAGATTCTTTGCATCTTCCATCTTGGTGCTGACTGAAGTCTGAAGGACAAACCTTTGGATTTGGAGACATTCAGAGGGAGCTCTTGGAACCAAGCAGAGAGATAGACCTCTGAGCTAACCGGGCTATATTGAAGGACGCAATAAAAGAGCTGAACTTTTATCAGCTGGCTGCGATTTTGGAGTAATTATTGATTATAACTGAAACTAAGGCTGCCTCCAGAAAACCTCCCCAAGAAACCTTCTCCCCCAGAGAGAACCATTATATTTTAAAGAAACAAACCACCACAATATACAATAAAAGGGCAGGAGAATATAGATCAAAAATTAAGGGGAAACTAAATATTATAATTCTATAGGATGAGTAGGTGAAACAACAAAACATAGATAAAATCAATAAGTTCGTCGAAAAGAATGAAAATAATGAGACAACATACCAGAATTTGTGGGATGCAACCAAAGGGGTTATTAGAAGAAATTTTATATCTCTAGATGCTTACTTGCATAAAATGCAGAAAGAGAAGATCAATGAAGTAGGCTTGCAACTAAAACAGCTAGAAAAAGAACAAATTAAAAATGCCCAATTAAATACTAAATTTGAAATTCTGAAAATAAAAGGGGAGATTACTGAAATTGAATGTAAGAAAACTTGAATTAATAAAGAAATTTGAGCTGGTTTTATGAAAAAAAGCTCAAAATAGATAAACATTTAGTTAATTTCATTAGAAAAAAAAGAAAAAAAAATCAAACTGTTAGGCTCAAAAATGAAAAGGGAGAATTTTCCACCAATGAAGAAAAAAAATAGAGCAATAATTAGGAGTTATTTTGCCCAACTACATGTCAATAAGTATGACAATCTAAGTGAAATGGCAGACTACTTACCAAAAAAGTAATTTTCCCAGATTAAAAGAAGAGGATTTTTAAAACAAAAAGAAATAGAATAAGCTATTGATCAACAACCTAAGAAAACTCTTGAGGGTCAGATGGATTTACTCATGAATTCTACCAAATGTTTAAAGAAGAATCAATTTCAATACTTTGTAAATTATTTGAAAAACAAATAGGAAAAGGAGTCCTATCAAATTCTTTATATGACATAGATATGGTGCTGATACCTAAACCAGGGAGGGCAAAAGACAGAGAAAGAAAATTTTAGATAACTTTCCCTAATGAATATTGATGAAAAAATCTTAAATAAAATATTGGCAAATATAGGAGGCATCTAGGTGGCACAGGAGGCAACTAGGTGGCACAGTGGATAGAGCACCAGCCCTGATGTCAGGAAGACCTGAGTTCAAATCTGGTATCAGACACTTACTTCCTAGCTGTGTGACCCTGAGCAAATCACTTAACCCTAATTGCCTCAGCAATATATACATATATATATATATATATATATATATATATATATATATATATATTAGCAAAGAGATTACAGATCATCTCCAGAATAACACACTATGACCAAATAGGATTTATACCTTATATCAGGAATTCAGAGCTAGTTCAATGTTAGGAAAATTATTAGCATAATTGACTATATCAATAACCAAATTAACAAAAATAATATGATTATCTCAATAGATGCAGAAAAAGCATTTGATAAAATCCAACATCCATTCCTCTTAAAAATCCTAGAGAGTATAGAAATAAATGGAATTTTAAAAAAATGATCAATAGCATCTATTTAAAATCATCAGCAAGCATCATATGTGATGAGGATAAACTAGAACCATTCCCAATAAGATCAGGGGTGAAACAAGGTTACCCACCATCACCATTACTATTCAATATCATATTAGAAATGTTAGCTTTGGCAATAAGAGAAGAAAAAAAATTAAGGGAATTAGAGTAGGTAATGAGGAAACAAATTATCACTCCTTTCAGATGATATGATGGTATATTTACAGAATCCTAGAGATTCAACTAAAAAACTAATAGAAATAATTCACAAATTTAGGAGAGTTGCAGCATACAAAATAAATCTACATAAATCATCAGCATTTTTATATATTACTGACAAAGTCCAGCAACAAAAGATACAAAGAGAAATTCCATTTATAATAACTCAATAATATAAAATATTTGGGAGTTTATCTGCCAAGGGAAAGTGGGGAACTACATGAACATAACTACAAAACATTTTCTACACAAATAAAGTCAGATCTAATCAATTGGAAAAATATCTAGTGGTCATGGGTGGGCCAAGCTAAAATAATAAAAAAATGAAAATATTATCCAAATTAATCTACTTATTCAGTGCCATACAAATAAAACTCCCAAGATTTTTTTTTTTTACAAATCAAGAAAAAAATGATAACAAAATTCATCTGGAAGAACAAAAATCAAGAATTTCAATGGAATTAATGAAAAAAAAAGTAAATAAAAGTGGCCTAGCTCTGTCTGATCTAAAACTATATTACAAAGCCATGGTATCAAAACCATTTGATACTGGCAAAAAAAATAGAGCCATTAATAAGTGGAAAAGATTAGGTGCACAGAACAAAATAGTCAATGACTATAATAATTTAGTGTTTGACAGAGCCCCAAACCTCAGCTTTTGGGATAAAAATTCACTATTTGACAAAAACTGCAGGGAAAACTGGAAACTAGTAAGGCAGGAAGTAGGCATTGATCCACACCTAATACCCTATACAAAGATAAGGTGAAATGGGTTCATGATTAAGACACAGTGATATTATAAGCAAATTAGAAGAACAAAGTAAAGTTTACCTCTCAGATCTTGGAGAAAGAAAGAATTTGTTGCCAAAGAAGAACTGGAAATAATCATTGAACAAAAAGTAGGTAATTTTGATTGTATTAAGTTTTTATACAAACAAAACTTATGCAGATGAGATTAGAAGAGAAATGATAAACTAGAAAAAAAAAAACATTTTTACATTCAAAGGTTATGATAAAGGCCTCATTTCTAAAATATAGAGGGAAATTACTCAAATTTATAAGAATTCAGTCATTCTCCAATTGATACTGGCCAAAAGATGTGAACAGACAATTTTCAGGTAAATATATTAAAACCATTTCTAGCCATATAAAAAGGGACTCTAAATCAGTATTGATCAGAGAAATGCAAATTAAGACAACTCTGAGGTACCAATACATACCTCTCAGATTGGCTAAGATGACAGGAATGACTAATGTTGGAGGGGATGTGGGAAAACGGGGACACTAATACATTGTTGGAATTATGAAATGATCCAACCATTCTAGAGAACAGTTTGGAACTATGCCCAAAGGGCTATCAAAATGTGCCTACTATTTGATCCAGCAGTGTTTCTTCTGGGTTTATATCCCAAAGAGATCTAAAAAGAGGGAAAGGGACCCACATGTGCAAAAATGTTTGTGGCAGTCCTTTTTACAGTGGCAAGAAACTGCAAACTGAATGGATGCCCATTAGTTGGAGAATAATGAATAAGTTATGGTATATTATTGTTATAGAATATTATTGTTCTGTAAGAAACGACCAGCAAGATAATTTCAGAGAAGCCTGGAGAAACTTACATTGTAATGGGCCAGAACTCTGAAACAAAGATTATTACAAGGTTTTAACTCAGTGGACTTGATAAGATAAAGGTTATCTAGTTTAGCATGGTGATTCAAAGTTCTCTAGTTCAGTACATGTACTTAGTACTTAATATAGTTCTACAAGATTGACACTTATTCTACAAGATTCACACCTATGATGATGTAATTATAATAGAGTATATAACAGCTAACAAGGACTGGAGGGGAGATATTCATTCCATCGCTCACCACAATGAAGGACTGGAAGACAGAGAACTGGAGGCTGGAGCACAAGCTTCCTGACTCAGGGAGACTTCAAGACAGAGACCATTGTGGTAGTCCTCCTCCCTCTCCCACAGAAAGCGAGACACAGCTAACCAGAACATTACATTACATGAACTGATGCTAAGTGAAATGAGCAGAATCAGGAGAGCATTTTACGCAGCAATAAGATTATATGAGGTCCAAATATGATGGATATGGCTCTTTTTAACAATCAGATGATTGAAGTCAGCTCCAATAATCTTGTGATGAAGAAAGTCATCTACACCCAGAGATAGGACTGTGGGAACTGAATGTGAACCACAAAATAGCATTTTCACTCTTTGTTGTTGTTTGCTTGAATTTTGTTTTCTTTCTCATTTTTTCACTTTTTGTTTTGATTTTTCTTGTGCAGAAAAATAATTGTATAAATATGTATGCATATATTGGCTTTAACTTTTTTCTTTTTCTTTTTCTTTTTTTTTTTTACTATTTCTAACATATATTGTGTAGAGAACTGGAAAGTTGCAGAGAGCTAGAACTCTGAAAAGGTGTACTTGAATCCAGCACAGAAGAGTATTTAAGGTTAAGTACCTACTCAATGTGATATAATGGTTATATAAACATATACTTAGATGATATGGTAATGTGATGGCTCTCCTCATGATTGATGCCTGCTGAATGTGGTATGGTGAGGTAATTGTAGGGAAGGATTGGAGGATTAAGGGAGTCAGAGTCTCTCTGCTGCAGTGTGTTCAGCAGGGAAGACTTCAGAGCCCAGAATCCAGACTCCAGGATCCATCTTTGATGATCCATGTGGCAGCTTGCCTGTCTCCTTCACTTCTCCTCCTAAAGACCAAGGACTTTGACTGATCCTGACTCCGATTGATCCTGAGGTCCTCCAGAGAGCTAGCCTGGACATTATAATATTGGATTACTTGCTACTTAGGGTAGAGGGTTGGGGGGAAGATGGGAAAAATTAGAACACAAGATCATGCAAGGGTTAATGTTGAAAAATATTCCATGCATATCTTTTGAAAATTAAAAAGTTTTAATAAAAGTATTTTAAAAATTTAAAAAATTAAATTAAATTGTTACCATGTACCATATATGTGCTAACTACTGGAATATATATATATATATATATATATTTTTTTTTTTTTTTTTTCTTCCTAATTTTAAGGTTGAGTTGTAAATGAATGGAAGCCTATTGGGAGATACATATGATTTTGCAAGTTTTAGGCCAGGGAATAAAAAAATAGCTTTAATATTGGTTATGTAAGAGTTTTTTATTGTTGTTGTTGTTCATCCTGAAGAATGATGGCACACTATCTTTTGACACCAGTTTTTATTCAAAGAAAAAAATCCCAAAGCCTAGAGTTGCTAGTGCTTTCATTCTCCAATGCTTACCAGTCTCAAAAGGGAGATACATTTTCTAGAGAGTTAGGGCATCAAAGAAAGAGTGATAATGACACAGAAAGCAGAACTTGGCATTTTGGTGTGTATATCTTTCTCAGATGTTGATGAATAATAATGGATCACAGTATTTGTTTAAAAAGTAGCCATTACAGCTAGTGGTGATCTCATTTCTTTAGTCTGTCTAGCAATTGGCTTCTCTCCAAAGCATTCACTCTCACCAAATTAGGGGAAAATGGGAGAGAGGAATCCTAAGAAAATTAAAAGTAACAACAAAAAAGAAATTAAATGATAACTAAAAGCAGCCTGTTTGAATACACAAGGTACTTAATAAATGTTGGTTGACAATGTGTGTTTGATGCATATCCAGGACAGAATTTAATTATAAGGAGATAGCTTTGCCTGTTTATAGATCTGTGGTCTTCAAATGTATATATGTATGTAAGCATGCATCCACGCATCATATGCTTGTCTATCTCTCATTTGCAGAATGTATTACTCTTGCACATTTCAGAGGAAAGCATACCCTTCCAAACTGGGGCTGTAACCTAAAAAGATTTAGGTGATTTCATATTAAAAAGTACATTTATTAGTTATATCATATGTTATTAATTTTTTGTCTTAATTGTTCTCTTAAATAGAAACAAATAGAAATGGAAAGATTACTTGTACAGAATGAACCAATGCTTTTATGAATTACCATCAAAGATGGTAATTTAGCTTTAATTGTGTTGTTATTGCTGTTATTTCATATATGCCATGTTCTTTTATATTGTAGTTATTATTTATATTATTTTTCTGACTCTATTATTTCACATTTGCCTCAATTATGTCTTTTGATCTCTATCTAATCTTATACATTTCTGTTTAAAGTACAGTAATATTCAATTAGATTGATATATCACAATTTGTTTGGCTACTCCTTAGTCAATGAACATCTACTTTGTTTCCACTTATTGGCTACTACAAAAATGCTGCAACCAGTGGTGTATATCAGATATTTTTTAATGTCTTTGATATCTTTGGGATATATATCTAGCAATGATATCTCTGGTTGAAAAGATATGAACTTTGTAGCAATTTTCATCATTTACTTAGCATAATACCAGATTGATTTCTAGAATGATTAGAATAATTGTGTTTTATCAGTGATGTATTAATTTGCAAGCTTTTCACAACCTCATTAATATTGACTATCCATAGGTCTTTTTTTTTTTTTTCATTGTCAGCTTTCTGAGTGTTAGGTGAGATGGCAGAGTTGTCTTGATTTGCATTTCTCTTATTATTAGTAATCTAGAACAATATTTGTGACATTGTTTATAATTACAAATTTTCTTTTAGATAACTATTTGTTTACATTTGTTTAGTAAACTATTTGTTTTCATTGTTTGATGATTTACAAATCTGGGAAATAATTCTTATGGTATGATATCTGGCCTTTATCAATATTTTTTTGATGAAAAAGTGTTCTTAACAGATTGCTTTTTTCTTATTCAAGTTAGTTTTGTCTACATAAAAGGCATTTCAGTTTCTTGCAATTAAATTATTTCCTATTTTGTGATTTCTTTTTTCTTTGGTTTAGAACTTCCCTACAATTATGACAGATTCTTTTCTGATTTTTCCTTTAATAGAACCATCTTAAATATTCAGATTATTTATCTATTTTGATTATATTATTCTCTATGACATAAGATTTTGGTGTAAACTGATTTTATGTCAAATTGCTGGCCTGTTTTGTCAATAATTCTGGGAAAATAAGGCATTCTTTCTTAAGTAGTTTTGTTTTAAGGCTTATTATAAACTTCATTATTGAGATTAAGTGTTTCTGATTCTTTCTTTTCTTGTTTTTTCCACTCACTATTTAATTCATGTATTTTAACATGTGCCACAAAGTTTTGATGATTATACATTCATCTCAATGTTTATAATTTGAGATCTTGAAATCTATACCCTTTTCACCTAATAAATGTTACTATTTTGACTGCCTTTATTAAGGTAGTAAATATATTAATATTAGGTATTTAAACTTGCCTATTTGATTTCCAGTTTTTAAAATAATTCTTAAATGGAAAAAGTATCAATGAAGCAATTAGCCAGGATTTTTTAATTTTGCTTTGAGAGTTACTTGGAATAATTAAGGAAAATGTACATGTATTTCTTTATGAACATCACTCTTAAGAAAAGACTCAGTTCCTATATTTGTTATAGAAATATGATTTATGAGATATGATGTCAGTAATAGATACATGAAATTTCAGTGTTCATTTGTAATGTTGGAAAAATTGAGGCAAGTTAGATATTAGAGAGTATTTAATATTTTATTTGAAAGGGAGAGATTTACTGGGACCAAATGGATCCATGATTTGGTCCCAGGACTGAATGAGACTATCTTCTCTAAGAATCCAGCTAACAATGTGAATTCTCAATGACACAGTGGCTCAGATACAGGGGGTAGCCTGAGGCAGGGGCGGAGTCAGATGCTAAGAGTGGGAACAGGACTCCGACAGGATGGGGGGAGCCACTGGAGATGGGGATGACATAATTGTGGGAGGCACCCAGAGATAGGGAGAGGCATCTTGATAAGACTGTATCTTGATAAGACAGATTGGGATGCATTCTCATATTCGAAAATGTAAGATCTTTTATCCTTATCAAATATTCTGATGATTAAGAGGGAGGGGTAGTTTTGCAGGATTGAGCAGAACAATTAGAAATGCAGGCAGGACAATTTAGGGAAACTGAGTCAGGATAGTTAGGGAAACTGAGTCAGGATAATAAAAGAGAACTGTGACACAACACATTAATATCCATTGCATGCTAAGTTTGGCACTAAACAAATGTTTTCAGTGTTTAGAGAGGGAAACTGTAATGTCAAAGAAACTGAGCAAGACAGAGGTTAGAGACCAATTCAATAGTTTATTAAATGGAGAGAGATACTGGGACCAGGTGGATCTTGGTCCCAGGGTTGGACGAGACTATCATCTCAAAGAATCCAGCACTGAGTACTGGGACAGCAACTTTTTTATAGTATAACAAGAACAGTGACATAATGGGGGAGGTACCTAGGTGGGGATAATCTAATGGTGAGGGAGGCCCCTAGGATGACACAATGGAGGGAGGTCACTGATATTCTAATGACATCTAAAATGGATAAACCTCTATCCTGTCAAACATTAAGAAGGAATGAATATAACCTAAAGATATAAAACCTTTATCTCATCAACCATTTAAGAGGGAATGATTATAGCCTGGGGTTTAGGGGCAGAGTAACTGAGGTAGACATTTGTCTCATTAAACATTAAGAGGGAAGGGTTATAACCTGAGGCAGAATAACTAAATAGGATAATTGGAGAAACTGGGTCATGACATTAAAAAGGGAACTTTGGCACAACAAAACAAACAGATATTTTAAGAGGGAATAACTTGAAGTAGTGGAACATGAGGAGAATTATTCTCTGCTACCTCATAACCACTCTCTGCCATGTTCTCAATTTATTCAGAATTACTCTCCCACTATGCCTTGGGAAGATCCTATCCTATTATTATCATTTTTAATATATATATTAAATTGACTGACCTTAAAAGTTGTATTATGTTTAATTCTATATTTAATTATCTATATGTGTAATTTTTTTAGTTGAATATAAACTCCTTGTGAAAGAGGGATTGTCTTATTTTTGCATTTTTACCTCTGTGCCTGAGTGCTTTTTAAAAGATTTTATTTTATTGAACCAAATTAATTAATTGGAAGTTCCCTAAAAAATAAACATAAATAAATGAATAAAATCTTTTTTACTCTGTAGGGGAGGTTTCCAGACTATAGTTTACTAATAGTAATGTCCTTCCTAGCTCCCTCATTATTGGCAAGTTAAATTAGTTAACCCCATCTATAGTTTCATTATTTTTTTCATCCTCAGGCACTAATGGTAATTGTAGGGAAGGAGATAGAATCATTTTCACGACAATGCATTCCTTGGAGGCTCAGAAACAAAATCTACCTTGGTAATAGTTCTGCTTTGACCTCTTTTCAATACATAGTCATTCAAGTGGCTAAATATAATGTAATTTAAGCAAGTATTTGTTTCCTATTTGCTGGTTCTGTGATAATTGTCAAGAATGCAAAGAGAAATAAGAAATATTCATTGCCCTCAAGGATCTTACATTCTACTGTGGAAGAAGCTAGGAGAACAAAACAAGAATTTATTAAGCCTTTGCTATGAGTTAGGTACTATGCTAGTCAATAGAGATACAAATATTAGCAAAAAGAAAGTCCTTGTCTTTGAGAAGTTTATAAAGGGAGTTGAAAAGGAAGGAGGGAAGCTATAGGAGCCAAGAAGAGGACTGGACTCATCCACAGACAGTTCAGGAAGTTCTGGAAACTCCAGGAAAAAGTCACCAGTGAAAGAAAGGATTATGGCTTATGGAGGTATATTCCAAGTTGGGAAGACCACAGGAATTATTACATGTTCCAGAGTGAAGTGGACAAAGGTGCTGAGGAAGAGACAAATATCTTATTTTTCTAGTAACTCAGTACCTATAATATTCTATATCAACTTATAAACTACTTAATATTCCAGTTACCAATGATTGTAGTTCCTAACTTTTACTAATGTTATGGGTCCCCAAAGTTGGTTACCCTTTCATTTTCACTGTCTTCTTATTGTTCCTCTGATAGATCCCATGGCTCTTGAATAGATTTTGAGATTTTGACTAATGATGCTTCCTACCTGTATTTTCCTCCCTATTTGAATAAGAATTCATCATAGGTCTCCTTTTAATTCTCCCATCTCTACAAATGTCTGCCTGTATAATAACAAAATTACTTATCAACTTTGTTGTGTTGTGCCACAGTTCTCTTAATGTCCTGATCCATTTTCCCTAATTGTCCTATTCAGTTACTCTGCGTCAGGTCTCTTAATGTTAGGATAAAGGTCTTATATCTTAGACCTCAGGTTATAATCATTCCCTCTTAATGTTTGAGGGGATAAAGGTCTTTATCCATTTTAGACATCATTAGTATATTAGGAGATTCTCCAGTACCTCCCTCCATTATGTCATCCTATATGTCTGCCTTCATTATGTCATCCTCATCCTAGGTTCCTCTCCCCATTAGGTCATCCCCATCCAGGTGCCTCCCCCATTATGCCATCGTTCTTGTTATCCTATAAAAGAATCTTGTATCTGACATTCATTGCTGGATTCTTTGAGAAGATGGTCTCATTCAGCCCTGGGACCAAACCATGGATCCATTTGGTCCCAGTAAATCTCACCCTTTTAAATAATTATTAAATTGTTCTCTAATCTCTGTATTGCTCAGTTTCTCTGGCATTACAGTTAGCTTTGGATCAACTTTACATGTGTTTTCTGGACTCCTATTCTCAATCTTCCACATTGTAGCCTATCCTACTCCTGTTTCAGACTGTTTGATGACACAGATGAGCTGTCAATGTGCCATGTTCACAGAATTCCTGATGTTTTAACAGCTTCATTTGCTGTAGACAAAGAATACAGGATTGTAAACTTCCTCAGGGCTAAACACATTGAGATGTTTGCCCCAGGTCTGACATAGGACTAATGGCTTGAAGCCAGTGCCATCCACCAAGCTGGTTTTTGTGCAAAATCGTCTCCCTCATAGTGCCAGGTGGGTCAGAAGATGTCAATCTGCAGCCTTTTAGTTATTCTACCATTAGTATTTTTTTTTTTTTTTCATTTCAGGCTCATAGGTTTTGTGCAAGTAGCTTTAGGCAAATGGTTTTGGGGAAATTGGCCTGGGCTCATTTTTAAATGAGCTGTGAGTTTTGCATAATAAAGAGCAAGTGAATTTGTAGTGATTTCTCATCTTTCAAAATTTGATTTTTCTCTGTACTCTGGCACACATGCACATATGTGCTCACACATATGCACACACCCACACTAACTAGAAAATTCAGCAATAAAGATATCATTTCTAGGATATGTTTGCTCATCAAATTAGGATTGATTGTTCAATGTGGCTTAATTGCATATGGTATAGAAGTCAGCATGGGGCATGGTATATTCAAATATTCACATTACTTTAAGAGAAACCCTCAAAATAAAGTTTAAGTGTCTCATCAACCTTCAAAAGCCATAACTAAAACAAATGGCCATCCTGTTTGACTTTGAAAATCCCATTGCTAATCTCACATATCTGTCTGAAATTTTAATTAGTGATTTAAAATGTGCTTACTCAAAGAGCCCTGTCCAAGTTGTCCATATCTGGCAAATTAAACTATGAAAGTAAGTAACATAATTAAAATCCTTTTAGCTCTTAATCAATATTTTATTTACACTCATATTTCTTGAAAAACTTGATTAGTCTTGAGGATAGGATAGTTTCTCCTTCTCTATTTATTAAAAGTTACTTTAAAAAATGAGCCCCATTCTCAGTGCCCAGACACCAGTACAAGTCAAATAAGGACACTCTTGAGTCCGTTATCACCATCCCTCCTTTCCTTAAGTAGAAGCATACTGAAGTTGCTTTGTGTTCATGTGTTTTTTCCTAGGGAATTGGCACAGGGTTCTGTTGTGCGGAGTTAGTGGGTGTCTACAGATGGCACTTCTGTGGTCCATACAGAAGGCTCTTTGGTATATTTCCAGGGAGAATATGGCAACATTCACTTGGAGGTGAAAGTAGCAATACTTTGTTTGAGCCTAAGTCTGGCTGCCAGTAGCTACAGAACAAACTGTCTTCATTCTGCTTTGAATTCAGGCTTGAATCAGTATAAAAGGTGCAAAACATTTCATTTCTTATTCATTTGCATGAATAAGAAGATGGAATGAAATGTTCCAAAGGGATAAACACTGGAAAAGATCAGACAGATGATGGCTTCTTGAAAAGTACAATTTCAATAAAACCTTGGAATGATGGCCTTAGAAGAAACTTCATAAGCTATGCATTTTAACCTCATTTATTTATATAGAAAAATTAAGGTCCAAGTAAGTACTAATTACCAAAACTCACAAAGCTAGACCCCCCCACCTTGCTCCTTAAACATATGTTGAGACATTACAATAGGGAAGAAAAATTTTTTACCTTTCTGTGGCTCATGGGTCTTGATTCTTTCTTGTATTTTTCTAAACTTTATTTGTGTATATCCTATTCACTGAAATTCTGATTACTATTTTCCATTGCTTTTCACCCCCATAATAAAAATGACTCTAAAGATGTTTCAAAAATCAATTATTATGGAAACATAATTTGGGCATAAAGGAGTATACCATAAGCAAATTAGGAGAACAAGGGATAATTTACCTATTAGCTCTTTGGAGAAAGGAGAATTTTATAACCAAAGAAGAACTAGAGAACATTATGAAAGGCAAAGTGGACAACTGATTATAATAAGTTAAAAAAGTTTTTGCACAAACAAAACCTGTTGAAACAAAATTAAAAGGGAAATAAAAATCTGGGAAAAAATCTTTATAGTCAACATTTCCAATAAAAGTCTCATTTCTGAAATACATAAAGAACTGCATCTAATTTGTAAGAAGACAAGTCATTCCCCAATTGATATATGGTCAAAGAATATGAACAGATAATTTTCAGATGATGAAATTAAAGCCAATTTTAGTTATATGAAAAAATCCTCTAAATTTCTATTGATTAGAGAAATACTAATTAAAACAACTCTGAGATATCATCTCATACCTCTCAGATTGGAAAAGATGACAGGAAAATATAATGATAACTATTGGAGGGAATATGGGAAAACTGGTATACTATGCATTGTTGGTGAAGTTGTGAAATGATCTAACCATTCTAGAGAGCATTCTGGAACTATGCCCAAAGAGCTATAAAACTATTCATACCCTTTGACCCAGCAGTGCCATTACTGGGTTTGTATCCCAAGGAAATCATAAAGGAGAGAAAAGGACCCACATGTGAAAAATGCTTGTAGCAGTTCTTTTTATGGTATCAAAGAATTAGGAAAGAGTGGATGCTCATCAATTGGGCAATGACTGGACAAATTATGGTACATGAAGGTAATGGAATAGTATTATTCTTTTAAAAATGATGAACAAGCTGATTATAGATATCCCTGGAAAAAATTTACATGAACTGATTCTGAGAGAAACAAGCAGAACCAGGAATGTATTGTACATAATAAAAGCAAGAATGTGCAATGATCAACTATGAAAGATTTGATTCTTCACACTGGTTCAGTGATCCAGAGCAATCCCAATAGACTTTGGACAGAAAATGCCATCTGCATCCAGAAAAAGAACTAAGGAGACTGAATGTAAATCCATACATTCTGTGACCTCTTCTTTTTTCTGTTTTTATCTCACACATGGTTTTTCCTTTTTGCTCTTATTTTTCTCTCCCAACATGATACATAAAGCGATATGTATTAAAAATAAATAAACTTAATATAAAAATGTCATGAATTTGGAAAAAAATAATTAATAAGTAATATTTATTTAGAACCTACTCTATGCCACAGACACTGTGCCAAAGTTTAGGAATACACACAAAAAAATGAAATGTTCTTTATCTTCAAAGAACTTAAACCTATAAATCAAATAGTTTCTTTTTATTGGTGATGGTGGGAAGGGAGGAAGGAGAAGATACTGGCAGCTAGGATCATGAAAAGAAGGCAGAGTTTGGTCATAAGTACAATAATACAGATTTTGAAGGGACCTTAGAGCACTTCTAATCCAATCAATTATACAGCTTGAAATTACACTAAGACTTTTATGGCACCCTGTATTCTAAGTAAGGAAACTGAGGACCAGGGAGTTGCCTAAGATCACTGAAGCAACAAACACCAAGAGTTAAAGGATACTTAAGATTTCATTAAATCCCATTAAGCTTCCATCTAAAGGAAGACATGGTTCCAAGAGGTAGAGGGGGAGAAGCTGTGCATTCAGGAGGGAAATACCCAGTGCAAAGGCATGGAAACAGGAAAGGGAGCATCATGTGTACAAAAGAGCCAATACGACAATATGAATAGTCTGAAGACTGAGTGAAGAAGAGTAATATGTAAGAAGATTAGGAGAGTTTTTCTTTCAAATAAGTGATTAAAATACAAAACACTTCAAGATCAAAGACATATCCTGGAAGAACTCATACTAGACAACTCCTTCTAAGTTGAAATGAAGCCAGTCAAGCAGCTGAAGACTTATCTGAATCTAAGCATCATCTAGTTCACATGTCCCAATCTTGCCTAGAAAAATAGAATGAGATCTTTTTTGTCCAATTCTTTCCTAAAAATATAGGTGATCTCTTATAGCATTCCCTAATCAACCAGTATGGGAACTTTGTCACAAAAAGAATAAAGCTTATTTAGAATGAATGTTTTTTGATGAAAACATGCTGCTCAGTTCTGTGTGAATACCATTTCCTCTTCTCTCTCTGTTCATTGACCATTAGGATCAGGATCAGTGGCCTAAGAGTTTGTACACTATTGCCCAAGCTCTTTTTGAAAATTAGGACAATATTGGCCCTTCCTCACTCTTTAGTTACTCTCCTATCCTTCCCAATCTCTGAAAGATTACTAAGCATGGCTCAGGGATCATAGCCATTAGTTCCTTCAGTCCAAGATGGAATTATTCAGGGCCAGAAGATATGCTTTTATAAAGAGTAGATTTATGCTGTATACTTTCCTTCAGTTTCAACTCACTGCTACTTATTCTTTTTTTTTTTTTTATTCCTTTGTTTGTTTGCAGGGAAGAATAGGGTATCTTTCCAATCCAAAAATTACTCTTATTGACAGAGAAAACAGCAACAAAATAAGAGTTGAGTACTTCCTTCCTTTCCTTGCTCATTGCTCCTATTGCTCCTATTCTGAGAAGCAATTTTAAGTTTTTCATTGAGTACACTGATTTCCCTAATGTAATTTTAAAAATACATTTTATTGCCCTCAGCATTCCCTGTGAACTTTATAGCATTCTAAGTTTAAGCACATCTTTGTCCCCTGATTCTATTCTTAGAGAATTGTGTCTTTATCCTGCATTTGTTAAGATTGTTTTCACTTTCTGTATAAGGCTTTTTAAAAATCTAAGTTCATTAATGAATTACTTGTACATTCACTTGGTTTTTTATACATATTTCTCTTCCTCATGGGAATTCTTAGTCTTCAGAATCCTTTTTAAATGGAGGCTTTGGAATGAGGTCTTCTCACTAATCAGAAGGCCAGGAGCAACTGAGGGTACTGCTGAGATACCAATCTCTCAGGATGATGAGTTTACTGGTGATGAGCTTTTTCCTAAAGTGGTGTGTGTGTGCATGGGGGGGGGGGTAGTGATGATGATGATGATGATGTTGAAATTGAATCTAAGATATGAAGCTGTTTGGAAAGGAAGAAAATCTTTTATGGTTTCCTTCTAGAATCTCTTCTATTTTAGAAAAGGTATTCAGTGTACAAAATAGATATCAGGTATTGAGAAATTATTTATTTCTTCCACTACAAAAAAAAAATGCTTAAACTCTATTATATACTTGCAAAACAAGCAATAACACTTTACCATCATAATAATCTTACTAAATGATAAAGGCACTTTGTGGGACTGCATATTTATTTCACATTTCTTTTGTAGCTCTACTGCCAGAGAAAACCACAAATTCCATATGTTTTAGCCAACTAGGTGTGTGTATGTGTGTGTGTGTGTGTGGGGGGGGGATTTCTTACTTTTACATACTTTTACCTGCAGTGGTGATGACCCTTCTCCCCAAAGAGATATTGTTAGAGGGGAATATTATTGTTTGTGAGTAATGTGTCAGAACTACCTGAGAAAACTTGACATTCTTAGACTCAATCTCAAATGGAAGCTCCTGAGAATGGAAACATCAATTTCTCAAGATCTTTATTCAGAACTTATGTTGAGGAAGAAACACAAAGATGAAGTCAGGATGATTGAAGCCTAATTTCAGACTGCTTCAGAGGCTAGCCAGTATTTTTGTTGACATGTGCCCATAAACATTTCAATTTAGAGGTGAGTCTAAGGGAGGGAGAGACTACCTGCCTGAATCCTGTAACGTTCTCAGAAGAGAAAAGAAAATTCACCCCTCCCCCCCTTTTCCCTTTCAGCACTTAGAACCAATATAGTAGGAAGCCCTTCCTGGATTATTTGTCAGTCATGTTTAACACAAACTTCATACTTGAAGACACCCATAGAACAGTCAGGAGTAGCTGCATCAATTTATTAAAATCAAATATCTGACCTTTTTCATCTTCTTTCCAGAGGTAGATGTGGAGAACTGTATAAAATGACGAGTTAATTTGTTTTTTTATGGATTTGTTTTTAACATACATATAAATGTCTACACACAGATATATTTATATATATATATATATAAACATACATATATATATATACATAGGCACATATAAACTGCTTTTCCTCATTATATATATATATATATGTCTATGTATTTTATTTATATATTAGAGACAGAGCAACAGAGAGACACACAGAGACAGAGAAACAGAGAGACAGAGAGAGAGAGACAGACAGACAGACAGAGATAGAGACAGAGAGAGAGAAAGTAAGAGAAATATACACATATGGTTAGTTGTTGTCCTTTGTTCCTGAAGAGCACCAAAATGACCATTAGGTTAGAGTCAAGTTACTGTGTCTGACTGTGGCTGATTAGACCAATAGAAACTCAGAATATTCTGCCATAAGTTGGGTACAAATAGTCCCTATGAATATTTGGGATGGCTTCTCAAATTTTGTACATCTTGCTATTCTTCTGAACTGTTTCAATTTTGTTTTGCTCATAGAGCACAGCACCTTCTCTGATGAAGGCTTGTCATGCTGGGCAGTCTTACACCAGTGTTTTCTGTGTCATACAATTAGTTCTAAAATTCTTAAAATACACACAAAGAGACACACATGTATGTGCATATATGTATATATATATATATATATATATACATACATGTGCCTATATAAATATGTGTGTGTTTGAGTGTATATATGTGTATGTCTGTTTGAGTATGCAGACAAACATGTTTTGTGAAGCAAAAGGGAAAAAGAAATTTGAAAACATCAGGAAATATAGCTGAAATAAAAGCTATAGATAAAAACAAATGATAAAAATGAAAATAAAAAGCAATTTATTTTAAAAATCAGGAAACAGCTGAAATAAAAGCAAGAGATAAAAAAATTAAAAATAGAAAAATACATATAATATGCAAGAAAGATAGATAAATATGTTATTTTTCTGTCCCTTTTTGCCTATGGTATTTCTTTTGCAATTAAGTTCAAACTTGAAAAAGAGTCAGGGATTTAAAAATACTCACACACACATACATATACACACACATACACACTAAGTTATTAATTCAAACAGATCAGGAAGGTAAGTAACAGTCAATTGAATCAGGTAATAAATGTTTTAAGATTCCCCAAACATATGCTTTTTCAGGACTCTAGGGCAGTGATACTAAATCCCTTTTAGTTTGTCTTTTTTGCAACACCTTTGCAGATGAATACATTTTTACCAGCCCTTGTTAAATGTACTATATTCCTGTTCAAGAGCTCATCATTCTTAAATTTTAAACCTCAGGCAAGAATTTCAAAAGCCCTTTTCGGTTTCTATCTTCTAAATCATCTGTCCATTTCTCAGTAGTCTTTTTGTAGGCAAGGGGCCTTTTTTGATAAAGTCCCCATCACAATGTTTTGCAAATCATAGGGGCCAAATAAGATTTTATGGAACATACATTTTGGCAAAAGAGAGTTGGGACAGAGAATAGGAATGTTTGGGGAAGTAGTAAGCATGGCCTCGGCAGCAAGGGAAGAAGCTTCATGTGATGGAATGGTTGGAGGTATCTAGCTAATAAAGCTGAATGCATTTCCCATTCCAATATTTTCTGTTCTAGCCAGTTTTAACCTAGATAAACTGAAGAATTTTCTGGCTTCCATCTGCAGCTGTGTTCTAGCTGTACCATCTTTGAAAAGAAAAAAAAAATCCCTGTATATTTTAAGTGTGCTCAGTTGAGCCCCCTCTGAAGACATAGAGAAGATTTAGGAAGAGCCCATGGAGATTCCTCAAAGCTTAAGCTCTTTGGTTCCTTCCATGACCCCAAAAGGACTAAATCCTATTTTTTCCACTTTCTCAGCTTACTTAAGTAAGTACTGTAGGGTGAGGTCTGTGAAAGTCTTAAACCATTTCTCTTTGCCTTTCAAAGGCTGTATACAAACCACTATAAACACCCTGTCATTTAGATAACTTTATATATTAGCTTGAGTGACTTCAAGCTCTTTATAACCCAGCTCTGTCCAGATCTGTTTCACCATTTACTCACTTTACCAAGTCTCCATTTTAATGCTTTAGTATGAACACATACCAGAGACATTTGAGTTTTTTTCCATATCATGCTCTTAAAAGACAAACTTTGTCAAGTACAAAATGAGAAGGGTTTAAGGCTGTTGAACATACAAATCGTTTAATGATTTTAAAATAATCTATATTATATAATATCTTTAGACTTCCCTTGCAAAAGTATAGTTGCTCTGGTCTCAAATGACTTTCATTCACTCTATGATTTCTTGCCTGAGATATTCCATTGTTCACCTATTGGATTTTGCTCACTAGGAATTCATTGTCTCATCTGCCCTTGTGTTTAGGCACATTTCATAACACATACTTTGTAAACTTCAAAGATCGTATATTTAGACTGGAAAGAGTATTTAGAGGTTACATAATACAATGTTTTCACTTTCCCAGGGAGAAATTAAGGCCCAGAAGTGTTGAGGGACTTACCGAAAGTATCATAATTATTAAATAGTTGAACCAGGATTCAAGTTTAAAGCCTTTGATTCAAAATCTTTGATTTTTTTGGACGATTTCATTGTTCTGGTCAATGCTACATACATTTTTTAATATCTTTCTAATTCTTATAAACTATGTGTTGAGAAATGCAATGTAGAGACCTGGAATCAAGTACCTGGAATCAAGAGAAACCTACTAACTTATGAGTTATGTGACCATGATAAACAAGCTTGAGCTTCATACACCTCTTCTTAAATCCATATAAAAATATAAATTGTTATTATATTTTCCTCATAGCTAGCCTCCACTCTCCAAGCTTCTTAACTTGATATTGTGCCCAGTCAAGAACCCAAATACCTAGACTCTAATAATATCTCAGTTTTTAGTTTCAAGTTAAGATACTTGGTTTAGTAAAAATGGATCTCTCTAAGGTCCAAGGATCAGCCAGGCAACTAGAAAACATAGTCAATAAAGTCTATAGTATATAAGACCTGATTTCAAAACCAACTTTAAAAACTTATTAGCTATATGAGGAAGGACTTATCCTTTGCCTATCTCAGTTTCTTTAGCTATAAAATGGGAATACTAACAATACCTACTTCACAGGGTTATTGTGAGGGTCAAATGAAATAATGTTCGTTATGTTCTTAGTACAGTGTCTGGCTCATAATAGGCACTATATAAATCCTAATTTATTGCTATTATTATAATCAGTGTTATCCCCTCATACCTTTAGCAATGGAAATCCCTTGTAGTCAACTCTTTTCCTTTGACCTCTGAAAATATAGTTCCCTAATTACTTGCTCTGGCCTGGGGAGAAATCTTGTCTATTGGTCTACTCATTGCTCTTCATTGGTGAATCTGTATTTCTTACCTTCATGCCTTTGCATTTCTAGAAAATGATCCCTTTTTGCTCTCACTTATTAAAACCTTTGCTTTTCTTCAGCTCAACTCCTCCAACTCAAAGGTCAATTCAAATCTTCTACATGATATCTTTTATGATCCCCCACCTTCTATAGTCCTCCTTACCCAAAGTATCTTAAATTCCTATTGAATACATGCATACATACACATATATATATATTAAACATATACATACACATATATGTCTATATTTATTGCCACAACATGTCTCTCCATGTAAAAATAAGACTTTAGTCTTCTCAAAGTTCTTTATCTCACATCATTGATCTTTTCCTTTTGTGCTACTTGCTTTGATATGATTCTCTTAACTATTCATAACACAGCTATGCATTCATATTGAATTCAGCATCTTTATCTTATGACCTTATAGCATCTGGGTTTTCTTCCCTTCAGAATAACTGTCTGCTTCCAAAGTCTGATTTCCATGGTCAGAACTAAATTATCATCCCTTTTCCCTGATACTAACTCTTCTTTGATGTTGCTCAGAATTTCTTTTACTTCATGACTTAGTTTCCTGTTACAAATCTGTGCCAAATTAAAGACTTCCCTCAAACTGGGCTCATGGTTTAGGAACCAATTTTCTCCAAATTCATTGGTACTTTGGAAAAAGCAGTATACAGTTCATCTTTGGTTTCTATACACTTTCCTTGACTCTTCATAGTACTGGCAATGTCTTTATTCTGGGAAAAAGCAAGGTCAACAAATTTCAAAGCAAAAATATTGTCACATACAATATACAATATTGACACACTCACACCTCATTAATCAGCAATTATATAGACACATAATAGGAATTCTAACTGGATGAAATGGAAGGAGAATAATAAATAAATGTAGAATAGAATACTGATGAAAGAATTGCCATATTTAGACTCTTACTTAGAGTACAGATTAAAAATAGAAATGGCTCTCATGAAAAAAAAAAATGATAAGAGCAGAACAAATATATATTGAGATAATGAAAACATAAGTAGACAGAACCTGAATAGCATTGAGGGATCCCCTCATCCTATAACTTGTAGAGAAGAAGATGCCAATATGATCACAAAATTATTGGATATATTAATACTTTTAAATATGATCAAGATGTCAATAACTATCAACTCTAAATTATTTATTTTATCTTTGCAAGATTACTGTAAGAATGATTTATGTACCCATTTATGGTTTTCTTTATCTGGAAAGGAAACACACATGCTTTTCTAAACAGAAGTTTATGGTTCATTATATCTTTGTTTTAACATAATTAAATGGGCAGCTAGACAATGAAGTGAATAGAGCTTTGGGCTCCAAGACATCTCCATGAGTTCAAATTCAGCTACAGACATTTAGTAGGCAACTCATTTAACTCTGTCTCAGTTTCTCATCTTTCAAATGAGCTGGAGAAGAAAACAACAAACTTATTCAGTATTTTTGTCTAGTAAACCCCAAAATGGGGTTACAGAAAGTTAGGAATGACTGAAACAAATAGACAACAATAACAGCAATTAACTGAGAAGTTTAGAGGATGTAAATTCTTCCTGTTTATTGTATAGTAACTACCAAAAAATTATAGGGTAAAACAATATGATACTCTGTTTCCTTTTAGTTTCTTCTCCAACAAAGAATTTTTCATACATATGTTGAGAGAATATGATTCCTTAATAAATGCTGCAAATATAGGGATAATATTTTTTCAGTGCGTTTCTGTGATTGTCAAGAAAGGCATAAAGTAGATAGAAGTATTCTGACAAGATGTCTGTCACTATAATATATCATATCTTATAGATAAACTAAAATGAGATAGATACTTTATGTGTGTATACATATATATGTATGTATGTATACATATATATATAGAGAGAGAGGTTTTCCAGATGTTCCTTTTTCGAGATGATATGCTAAACACATGTGATACAGACTGTTAGAGGGCTTCTTTAATAGTTTCATGATTATTCAGATTATTCTCCAAAGTCAAAACAGGAAAAATTTATTAGATTAAAAAATGTTCGTTGTCCAGATTATGAAATTCAGTGGATCGGGTAAATACATTGAGTTAATATATCAGTAAATATGGCAGTTACAAGCTCTGTAGATGAATAAAGATATAGTACCAGAATTAAAACAACTCTGAAATACCACCTCATACCAATCACAGGGGCTAATTTGACAGAAAAAGGAAAATAATAAATGTTGTAGAGGATCTGGGGAAAGTAGGACGGTGATGTACTATTGATGGGGTTGTGAATTGATTCAACCATTTTGGAGAATAATGTAGAAATATGTCTAAAGGCAACCAAACTTTATATATTATTTTATCCAGAAATATCATTACCCTGGTTATATCCTATCTGGATGACTGTTACAGCCTAACCACAATTAAGAAAAGACATTCATAAATTGGATAGAATTCCAGGGAAGACAACCAGGATGATAAAAGCTCTTGAGTTCATGATATATGTGGATCCATTAAAGGACCTCGAAGTGGTTAGCATCGAGAACTAGAGAAACACTTAAGAAGATAGTCTTTTGTAGAATAACTATCTTCAAGAGTTTGAAAACTTATCATAAGGACAGAATTAATTTGTTCTGCTTAACTTCAGAGAACAGATCTAGAAGCAATGGGTAGAAGCAGCCAAGAAGAACACTTAAGTGTAATATAAGGAAAAACTTGGTAAAAGCTGGAGCCATCTTAAAGAGGAATGAGCAGCTTTTGAGAAGGGAGTTTCCCATTCATTTGACATCTTCATACTGTAACTTGATTACCTCTTGTCAAATAAATCACAAAGTGTAATCCTAGTCAGGTAAAATTAAGCTAGTTAGGCTATCTTAATTTTATTAATAGATTAATCTAGATGCTAATGTTCTTTTGAGTTTTGAAATACCTCCTTCACAGTTCCATTCATTGTCAAGAGTCAGAATGTTGTAAATGGAAGGGACCTTAGGGAGTCTCATAACTCATGCTTTTATTTTACAAACAAGAAGACTTTAGCCTAAAAGTGAATAAGCAACTCGTCCAAAGAAGTAAATCATAGACTCTAGATTTGAGCATAGGTCCTCTGATGCTCTTTTCAGTGTGATCAGTGAAATATCCAGGTACATACATTTTGCCAAGAGCGACTTAGCAAAGAAAATATATTTTATTGATTCAGTACCCTATTCTCTTGCTTTGTCCGGGCATATTTCAAGGTAAACAGAGGCAGAGGAACTTGTAGGGGAAATTAATATTATAAATATATATATATATATATATATATATATATATATATATGAAACAGCAGTCCTTTCAGTGGTAACAAAAAACTGAAACAAAAGGGATTTTCACTAATAGAGGTTTGTGTAAATGCTTTGTGATACTTTAGCATAAAGGAATATTACTTTGTTATGATAAATGCCTAATAGTAAGAAGTAAGAGAAAATGGGAAGATAAAATATTTACTAGCTAGCATTTATATGATGCTTTAAAGGTTATAGATATTATTTCATCTGATGCTCATAACTCTAAGTATTATTATCATGCCCATTTTGCAGTTAAGGAAGCCCAAATTTAAAGAGGTTAAATACTTTTTTTTAGGGTCGCAAACACTGAGGCACTATTTGAACTTGTCTTCCTGACAGCTAAAAGCAGCATTTACTATATTTATATTTATTATATTTATATTTACTATAGTATCCACTACTTCTTTTCCTATATGAATTAATGCAGTAGGTAGCAAGGAGAAAAAAAAAGCAATAAATATAATAACTGCAATAATTTAAATAGGAAAAATGAAAGAAAGGGAGGAAGGAAAGAAGAGAAGAAGGAAGGAAGATAAGAAGAAAGCTAAGGAAGGAAGAAACAAAGGAAGGGAGAGAAGGAGGGAGGAAAAAGAGGAAAGGAGGAAGTAAGGGAGGAAGGAAGGAAGGAAAGAACATAAGAAGGAAGGAAAGAAAAAGGGAGGGGGAAAGAGAAAGAAAGAGGAAGAGAGGGAGGAAAGAAAGAAGTAAGAAAGGAAGGAAGGAAGAAAGAAAAGAAGGAAGGGAGGGAGAGAGGGAAGGAGAATGAAGGAAGCAAAGAAGGAAGGAAATGAAAGGAAGGAGGGAGCGAGAAAGGGAGGAAGGAAAAAATATGAAAGGAATGAATGAAGAAAGGAAGCAATGGAGGGATGGAGGAATAAAAAAAAGGAAGTAAAGAAGGAAGGAAGAAAGGAATGAAGGAAGGAGGGAAGAAGGAAGGGAGAGAGGAAAGAAAGAAAGGAGATAAGGAGGGATGGATGGAGGGAGGGAGAGAGTGAGAAAGGAAAGAAGAAGGAAATAAGGAAGAAAGGAAAGTTAGTTTTATGCATATCTATCTACATCTATGCACAGTGATCAAACATTCTTTGAGATTAGTTGAAAAAATGTCTGCCTTTGCAGATATGAGGTACTACATCTGACCAGGATACAAGTTTTTGGTTTCCATATATGGTTCTGGTATATTATAGTTTATGAGGAGATTGT
The DNA here is from genome assembly GCF_902635505.1 of Sarcophilus harrisii. Taxonomy (NCBI): domain Eukaryota; kingdom Metazoa; phylum Chordata; class Mammalia; order Dasyuromorphia; family Dasyuridae; genus Sarcophilus; species Sarcophilus harrisii. Next base: position 61,225,029 of record NC_045428.1, on the reverse strand, counting down.
CTTGAGAAACTAAGAAAATTTCTGTACCTATAGGATCCTACTTTGCAGCGCTGATTTTCAGTGTTAACATTGATAGTAGGAGAAATCAACCATGGGATAGCACTACCAGCAGTATGGTATAGTGAAAAGAATCCTGAGATTTAATTTGAACTTTGCCATATAGTGGTTGCATGTCTTTAGTAAATATTCTACCCCTCTGAGACTTACCTTCCTCATCTGTAAAATGGGGACAATAATCCTTGATCTATTTATCTTGTGGAGCTGTTGTGAAGATCAAATCAGATAGCTGTAAAGGCAAGCTATTTTAGAGAATCAAGAGACAATTTCTAAGTGCATCTATGTAAATGAATATGACATTTATATTTTTATTAAGTCATAAATGTAAAACTACCTAGGATAGCTTTAGTGCTTGGCACAGTGACTTAAATGTCTGACAGGAAACCAATAATGACAGCTTAACAGAACAGAATGCACAGAATTGACAAATCCCTTAGCAGCTGCTTTTCTGAATCTCCTTTCCCAACCCCATCCTAACATTAGAGCATCTCAGTGCTAGGAGGGACAAAACTCAGTGACTAGAAAGATATGATTCTCTGTGGTTTCTTAGCCCTTGTCTCCTAGCACTTCAAGGAAGCTTCCAGCATTTTTAAATGAACAGATTGAGCTGGGCTCAAGGAAGGGGGAGGAAGGCACAGAAACACAGTAGAGACAAAGATTCCAAATGCACCATGAAAGGAACTCATAAGGGAAGCCTGTTTACTGGAGCACATACACAGTGACCTAAAGGATTAGGAGGGCACAGCACAGGAGGGCACAACCTGGGGCTGACCGGATCTGAAACATCCCCTTCAACAGGCTAGAAGGGGCCAGAAGGAACTTTCAGGTTTGGAAGTTCTATGCTCTCAGATTGTTGTGGAAAGCAGAAAGAACTCTACCTGAAATCTGATATGCAGGGAAAAAAAATCATGTCCTGTGGTGCCAGAGAGAAGGACAGGAGGACATCTTTGACAAATGTACACAGCTCACGTTTAGAGAGCTGTATCTCCAAAAACATGCAAAGGCTTCTCTTGGCGTCTTTTTATCAAGAAGCCATATCTGTGAAATTCGCTAGCTAGCCTGACATCTGCTCTCCAGTCCAAATAGTCTAAAATATAGATGAGCTTCATTTAAATGACAGCCCTGTACTGGAGCTCTGAATTCTTCATGAGAGTATCCGGTTGTTCCTGTAATTAATCTTTATATTAATTAAAATTCCTATATAGTATGGGATCTGCCCTACCTTAAGGTAACTAAAATTATTGGGCTGTAATTAAATGAATATGTGCATGTGCATGTGCATATATATGTATACGTATATATATATTTCACTCTTTAGAACTGTTATCAAATGAAATGCTGTATTTTCTTTTGATACATGGAGTACCTTGGATTCACTTTATTAAAAGGTCTATTTTTTTATAAGCTTGCAGTTGTACATATAAAGCATGTGTAGATGCACATAATATAATTATGAAGAAGGAAGAAGGGAGAGAGTGATAAAAAGAGAAAGAAAGGAGGGAGGAGAGAGAGACAGAGACAGAAAGACAGAGAAAAAATCAGAGACAGGGACAGAGACAGAGAGATGTGAAGAGAGACACACAGACACAGAGACAGAGAGATAGATAGACACGAAAAAGAAAAGGGAGACAGAGACAGACACAAAGGGACAGAGACAGACAGACAGACAGACAGACACAGAAGAAAAAGTGGTATAGTAGAAAGAACTGGGGTTCAAGTGCTATTTCTGTCATATAGTAGCTTTGTGATCCTAAGCATGTCATTTAATTTTTCAGTGATCCAGTTAATTACTTAAGTCTTACATGTTGAAGAGTAGTTTAAATTGATAAAGGGATTTTCCTTGCTGGGAGTTCAACATATACAAATAGAATAATGTGTCTGAACCAAAGGCACACACACACACACACACACACACACACATGGGATCACAAATATATAGCTGAAACAGACTAAAAGTACATATAATTCAATGATCTTATTTTAAGATGAGGAAGCCTTGGAAGTTAATTAAGTACAGTGCTTTGTTCAAGGATACCCAGTAAGCATCAGAAACAAGATATGAACTTAGGTACTACAACTCCAGAACCATTCCTCATACCCCTCCACATTTATTCATTTTTAAGGATTAAAAAGTCAGCTTGGCCAAAGGCAACATGAAGCAGAGGGGTTACTTGTCTTACAGTTAGAAAGGTTTTATGAATGGCATCTTATGAACTGTGATCATTGACAAATTAGAGAATCCCTCTCAATTGTTACCTCTTCCATAAAAACTGGTATATTCAAACTTGTATTATCTTCTTTATAGGGTCAGAGATTCATAGCTGGGAGGGATATTTCAAACATACTATGCAACCATTTTGTTTTTTAGAAGAAAATCCAAGGAACTGAGATGCGGAGTGATTTTTTCAAGATCACCCCAGCTAGTAAGTGGCAGAGTTTAAACCTGAATCCATTGACCCCAAATTCAAGCATCTTCCCACTGTATTTGAAGAGTGAGATGACACATATAAAGTGCTTTGTAAATTTTAAAGACTGTATAAATGCCAGCTACATTTATTATTTATTAAATATAGTTCATCATCTATTATCTATAAATGGTTTATATATAATGTGTCCCCCCTCTCCCACAGGAAATCTTGTTTCTAAGCATACTGACAGCACCTATTTTTATAAATGACTTTGCTGAAAGTTTGGCAATCTTTCATTTTGCCCTTGGGAAGCCCTTTGAAATCTAAACACTGAATCAATAGCCCAGGTCTAGGGAAAGTTTGTGAGAGTTCAGATCTGCTTCCCATCAGTCTGAGAAGCAACATTCTCCATCCACAACAGAAAGCTGGAAGCAAGGAAAGAACTGACAAGGTGAGAGGAATTTCCTAGTTCGTGCTTCCTCTGTGTGACTTATTTCATTTGAAGTAAATTCCAAGGACAGCAAAAGCATTCCTATTCAAAGGTAAGTAGAAAAATTGCATTCTGATGCTGCATAAAAATGATTTCTTAATTACCTGTGTTTCTGTTTCTTACTATTACTGCAGAAAACTCTATAGCCTAATCTTTTATTTAAGACCCTCAGTATATTTTCCATTCAACAAAGGAAAATGAAGAGAAAGAATCTAATCCATAATCCCAGGGCTTAATTTGCACTTCTGTCAACAATTCTTAGTTATATGCATCTCTGCCTATCAACATTCACAGAAACAAAGACTTCATTTATTGAAAGATGTGGGGGAGATTGATTCAATGTCTGCTAAATCCATGTTCCCAGTTGCTAATGAATTTTATCAGTTCACCCACCAATAATAAAGGTATATATTACATACAAACATAGACATACGTACACCAGAAACATGTGTCTGCATAAATATCACTTTAAGGTTTGCAAGGAACTTCATGTATATTATTCATATCTGTGTATAAATTATATATATAATATATATATATATATATTATATATATAATTTATACACAGATATGAATAATATACATGAAGTTCCTTGCAAACCTTAAAGTGATATTTATGCAGACACATGTTTCTGGTGTACGTATGTCTATGTTTGTATGTAATATATACCTTTATTATTGGTGGGTGAACTGATAAAATTCATTAGCAACTGGGAACATGGATTTAGCAGACAATATTACATATACAGAAAGAGAGAGGAAGGGAGATAGAGAGACACACAGAGAGAGAGAGAGAGGGACAGAGAAAGAGAGACAGAGAGACAGAAACAGTGAGGGATGGGAGAGAATGCTTTGCCAAATTTAAAAATATATGCACACAACTCTCTCTCCCTCTCTCTCTCTCTCTCTCTCTCTCTCTCTTTCCCTCACTCTTTCTGTGTGATCTATCATATCATACATTATATATATATGTATATTATTTCATTTGATTTTCATATATACATATATGTGTGTGAAAGAGAAAGAGGTAGGGATAGGTATATACATGTACACCTATATAATAATAATTGGATTTTATCGAGCCCTCTCAAGTTTGCATTTTACATTTATTATTTCACTTAGTTCTCATGACAACGAAATGGCATATCTCCTATCATCACTGTTCTTTAGAAACGAAGAATTTAAAGCAGAGATTAGGTGACTTGTCCAAAATCAGCCTTCTAAGAAATGAATTTGTATTGGAACCCCTGGTCTTTCTGACTCTGGGGCTCAAGCACTTCTCATTGTACTTATCTCTGTCTAAACCCAGCCCTGAGAACATCCCAGAAAGGTGACTTAGCAACAGAGTAAGTGATCAGTTCAGCAAAAAGAAACATGTCAAATCAAAAGTTTGGCAACAGGTAGATAAGAGCATTGCAGCCTTTAGTGACTTGCTTCCCTTCACTTTTATGCTAATTAATCATTTTCTTCTCTTATAACATATATTTTATATGTATATGTGTATCCATGGCTATATATGTGTGTGAATGCATATAAATGGATATATACATGTACTCATATATACACACATATATTTATATACACTTGTATACATTCACACACATGTATACCAATATAACTCTTAAAATTATGGTTCTTTCTTTCTTTTTTTTTTCTTTCTGTCTTTCTTTCTTTCAAGAGATATGCCAACCTTTGCTTTCCTGAAAAGCAAAACAAAAAGCAAAACATTTTGACACTATGACCTAATATCCTTGTTCTTATTGCTATTACTTTATAATAGTAAACAAACAATAAACAGTGAGTTTCTGTCATCTGTGCACAGTTACTTATACTGTGATTACAAATATCTGATGGATGTTCGACAGTTCATAAAATCTTCTCTGTTTCTCAATGAAACTTCATCAAGGATGTCATTAATATGTACACAGATCCTTTTTCATGGTTGCAAAGCATAGAATAATAATCTCAAGGAGTTCACAAACTAATGAGAGAAACAACATCCAAATAGTTTTGAACACACAAGATATATACAGGGAAACTGAAAAGTAAATTCAAAAGAATGACTCAGTGTTTAAAAGGTGGAGAGACTCAGAGAAGCATCTTAGAGAAAGTGAAATTTGAGCATAAGCTTAAACCCAACAGAGCCAGTGAACATAGGTAAGGAGGGAGAATATTCCAAGTACAGGGACAGAAAGTACAAGTGTATAGTTTTGAGACATGGAGTGCCTGGTGTACAAAGCAGCAAATTGGCCACTTTAAAGATAATATAGAAAGTTTAAAAATATAAATAAAGACTGGACAATTAGGAAATAATTAGGTGGTGAAGGGCATTAAAATACAGAAAATTTTATATTTGATCCTGGGATGAAAGATAGAGTTGCTAGAGTTTACTCTCTATACTATAGTGAGATTTGCTATGGTCAGAAATGAAAATTATGAAAAACACTTTAGAAAATTGATTTAAAAACTTCATAAAATCATTGGACATTGAATGGAAGAAGGACTACAATAGGAAAAAATTTGAAACAGAACAAGTAATCCAAAGATAACTGCAAGAATCCAGGCTAAAAATTCCTTTACCCTATAGTAGGGTAAAGGAAAATTAGGTGATTTGATCATAGAATATAAGCAAAGGATCCAACTACAGAGATGCTGTGCTGCATTTCTGTCTATATGATGTGAAGAAATTAAAAAAAAAAGATTCTTAGCATTAGTATATTGAATGAGAAACTTATGAAAGCATTACAGGGGGACATAGGCATTAGTCAATTGGAATTAGAAGTTATGATTGTGCTGCTGGATGAACTACCCATATTGAAAGGATTATTTCACCTCATATCTCTCAGTTTGGCTAAAATGAGAGGGAAAAAGTAATGATAAATATCAAAGGAGATGTGGGAAAATTAGGACACTAAAGCATTGTTGGTGGAATTGTGAAATGATCCAGCCATTCTGGAGAGCAATTTGAAATTATGTCCAAAGGGCTATAAAATTGTGCATACCCTTTCATCTAGCAGTACCACTACTGTGTCTGTATCCCAAGGAAATCATAAAGGAAGGAAAAGGACCCACATGTGCAAAAATATTTGTAGCAGCTCTTTTGTAGTAGTAAAGAATTGGAAAATGAGTAGATGCCCATCAATTGAGGAATGCTTGAATAAGTTGTGGTATATGAAGATAATGGAATATATTGTTCTATTAAAATGAAGAACAAGTTGATTTTAGAAAGGCCTGGAGTGATTTACATGAATTGATGTGGAAGAATACATTGTACAAAGTAACAGCAAGATTATGCAATGAGCAAACACAGCAACAAGAAGACTATATGATAATCAATTCTGATGAATGTAGCTCTTAGTAATGAGATGATTCAAACTAATTCCGGTTGTTCAATGATGAAGAGAGCCAACTATACCCAGAGAGAGAACTGTGGGAACTGAGTGTGGACTAAAACATAGCATTTTCATTCTTTCTGTTGTTTTTTGCTTATATTTTTGTTTTCTGTCTCAGGTTTTTTTTTTCTTGATATGAATTTTCTTTTGCAGCAAGATAACTATATAAATATATATACATATATTGGATTTAACATATATTTTTAACATGTTTAACATGTATTGGACCACCTGCCATCTAGGGGAGGGGATGGGGAGGTGGGGAAAATTTGGAACAGAAGGTTTTGCAAGGGTCAATGTTGAAAAATTACCCATGCATATGTTTTGTAAATAAAAAGCTATATGTTGTACAATGATCAACTATGAAAGATTTTATTCTTCTCAATAATTTAGTGATCCAAGGCAATCCCAACAAACTTTCAGTAGAAAATGCCATGTGCGTTCAGAAATAGAACTATGATGATTGAACATCAATCACCAAATGTTATGCTCATTTCTTTTTCTGTTTTTTTCTTCTCTCCCATGGTATTTCCTTTGTGTTGTGATTTTTTTCCCAACATGATTCATAGAGATATATAGTAAAAAAAAAAATAATATATGTGCCTTACCAGAAAAAATAAATCAATTATAAAGGAAAAAAATTAGAAGAATTATTAAACAAAAAAGCAATAAATAGACATACATATTCATATATATGTCTCTGTGTGTATGATATGTGCATGCATGTAGATATAGATATATATCTAGCTATCTGTATGTATATGTGCATGTGTATAAACATATATATGCTGAATGATATACCTATATTGAAGAGATTATTGAACAAAAAGTAAGTAGACATACACACATATATGTCTGTATATCTTGAAGTATTATTTGAATATCAGTCATTGTTGCTAATATAATTATTATGTAGATATGTATGCATATATGACATATACACACACATATATAAGTACAACATTTAAACCATTTTTTCAAATATTAAACATTTGATTAGCATTGTTCACATTTTGAATCAATGTTATCATTTCATTTCTCCTTAATCCAATATTTAATGAATATTCATAATAACGTCATTGGCATAATTGGAACATTCATAAGAACAACAACAACAAAAATAGATCGATGGACACAGTGAGATAGAGAGAAAAAGAGAGACAGAAAAAGATGACTCCCACCAACAGACTGAAAAGAGAGAAAAAGGTTGGGGGAAAAGAGAGACTCTTTTATTGATATTAGTTTAATCTGATTTCCTAGATCAGTATCAGGACAGGAAACATTCATCAAACTAAGCCACTTTTATGAGACTTCAGTACACTTCAGCATCCTGCCTCAAATCAGTGTAATTTAGCTAGAAATAAATTATAAAGGTGCTTTGGCTGGCCTTCTGAGTGTGTGCCAAGAGTCATTCATTACTTTTCTCTAGAAAGGTTCAAGAAAATCACTCTGTGGTACAGAAGAGGGTCATGCAAACTACTACATACAACCACATTATCACCACAAATGGGATTGGTTGGCAAAAGAGTACCAAGAAAGTTGAGCATTATGAATCATTTTAATTATATATGTTTGTTCTTTACAAAGAATGAGAAAATAGGGGGTTTGAGGCTTGATTTATTCCTAATGACTGGATGTAAAATATCTATAGGAAGTTTCTAAGAGCAAAGCCTCAAAAAGAAAAAAAAAGTGAAAACCATTAGATATCATATGCAGCTTCTGAATTATGTTCTGAATTATTCAGGACACTGGCATTTTCAATTTAGGACAGATTAATACTCAAAGCAAATGTGGATGTTTCTTGACATGTTGGTCAAAAAATAAAACCTTTAAAAGGGTAGACACACCCACCCACAGGCACATACCCATATACCCGCACATTCAAACACCCTTGATGTTGATGCTTTCAAATGATGTGCTTGAGCTTGACAACCAAGCCACTTGAGATGTTGCTTATTTTCTTCAGTACTTCATAAGCCCAAGACTGTAGCCTCAGTCAAATTGTGACCTATTGAAGACCTTAGCTTAAAAGGGGGCAAGATCTCCCATTTTATCCAAGGCCATCTCCAGTTCTCTTGATCTATATCTTTCCACTGGACATACATAGCTCTGGAGAGGAAAGTGAGAAAGGTGACTTGGCCTCACTTAAATCCAATTCACTTGCATTTCATAGTATCACCTCCCTGATGTCAGGGTCCTCTTCAAGAACTTAGGACAAGCAACAACACTCATAAGCTCAAGGCTGACATAATTCAGTTCCATTAGACCATCTAGTCCCACAATGTCAATGTAGTCATGGAAGTCCTAGTGAACTACCATGGCTAGAGTCATTTTGCTAGCAAGTAGCAATCCAAATATTACTTCAGGTCTAATGCACTTCCATGAGACTAACAATTGGTGGACTATTCCATGATTTTCAAAATCTAGCTCAACCTAAAAAAATAAAGCACTGAAATTTTCATTAGCTAAAAAAAACCTTGGATTTAGACTGGAACAACATCCCCAAAGAGATAAAATAAATTTAGTGACATATTAAAATATGCCACATTTAGATTCTTTCACAAATACCATAGCAAAGAAAAAATGACCGGTTTTGCCATTTTTTTTTATGCAAAATGAAAGTTCTTTTATTTCCTGGTCTCTGTGTCTGCAGAAGCATTTCTCCAGTGTTTTTTGATAAAATCAAAGAAAATAATTATGAAAGTTTTAATGACTTAAGCATAATCATGGTGGTGATGTGTATTATAGAGATTTTCATTCATTATAATGTTTCAATGGTGTCAACTTAAAAATTACAAAATAATGAGTTTGAATATTTAGTGATAAAATCACAGATATCAACATTTATGAAACAGACTAAAGAATAAGGGCCCACAGTTTTTGGATAATATCACAAGATTCAAAGCTACAAGAAATCATAGTGTTCATCTAGTCTAATCTCTTCAAATGTATAGATGAGGAAAATGAGGCACAAAAAAGGTAAATGAGCTGTGCAATACAGTAAAACTAGGTTAAGCTGGGACTCCACCCCAGCGCATCTAACACCAAATCCAGTGTTTTTTTCAAACATTCTGAGACAGGAAAACATCAAATAGTGATGGTGTTTTAATTGTAATTTCAATCATTCACTGCTTCTGAGTAGAGAACACCAAATCTCCATCCCCAGTTCTTTTATAGATTCCATATAGATTCAATTCTCTTGCTTCCAACTGGATCCTAGACATTTCTACTGGGAAGATCCTACTTCAAACTCAGATTCAATAAGCCTAAAATAGAAGTCATCATCTTTCTCTAAATCCATTCTCTGTCAGACTTCTTTGTCTCTGTCATACCCCATGTCTTTGATAATTCGAACCATGGAGTCATTTGTGAATCACATTTCTTGTTCATTCCCCATATTCAGTCACAAAGTGATGTTTGTCTTTCTATCTAATATTTATTCTTTTCCATTTTTAATACCCCTGACTCAAGTTCAAAAGTTTAACAACTCTTCTCTGGATGAAGGAAACAAAATTTTATTTGACAATCTGTGTTCTTTATCAGAGCCAGAATAATATTTGCTAAAAAAATTTTGGTTTCACACATACATACATATACACACAAAAAAGCTCAATGGTTTCTTTTGCCCTTCTGAATGAAATGTGAGGTTAGATTTCATGAGTCTGCTCAGGGAATTTGATGGATACTCTCATAATACTACCCTTTAAAATGTATTTCCTACTACATTTTTTCCCATACTCCACATTGTCATGAGTTTATCCAGCTGTCTCTTGAACATCCACACATAAATAATGTATATTCCCCACTGCAAACTGTTACTCAAATGAGATACTATGTGTAAAGGGTTTTGCAAACTGTAAAGCATCATCATCACCATCATCATCATCATCTTTATGTGATTCATCTCATTCTTCCTTCTAACTTTGCAAAATCATCCATCTTTCAAGAACCAGCTCAATCTTCATGCCTAACATGACTCACCATTTCTACTGGTACAATACCAATGAAACACGCATCTTTAATCAGACTAAGATGTCCTGTGTCATTTTTCTGGGACTCTCATGACTCTTTTCACAAGTTTGATAATAAATAGTATGTATTAAGCATCTATTGCATCCTAGACACTCTTCTAAGTACTATGCAGTTCTTTAGATTAGACAGATGCTGTATATACTCTCCCACCTCATCTCTTCAGTTTTGCCAACTACATTAGAGACCATGCCCTGAAAGTTTAACTCTTTAATTCTTAGAAGTTGTGCATTGGAGTTTGCTATTCTGATTGATGGCTGCTTCTTTTAATATACTACTTCAGGAAAGTCCCAGCTGTACTTCACTATACTCTCTACTTTACACCTTGTTCATTTTCTCAGCAGGCTCATTAATTATGTGGTTGATTTGTTTTTAACCTTTCCATCACTTCACACCAAACACACACACACACACACACACACACACACTACCACCTTTATACTTTCCAGTTCTGGAAATGGAATCAAATCACCTCTGTCATTGTTTCCATAAGGGGATTGTCATCTACTCATTCTTGTACTCCTTTATCATTTCTGAAACATTCTAGATTAAATTGCTCCTTTCTGACCATCACTCCCTAATATCTGTCTCCTTATTAGAATATTGGCTCTTTGAGAACAAGGACTGTCTTTATTTTTGTGTCTGTTTCTCCAATGCTTATTTAGGTGCTTAACACATAGTAAATACTTAAACAATGTCTTTTCATCCATTCATCTATGTTTTCATGAGTCCTTTCATCTTATTTGATCAAAATGGAACAATCTTCAACTCTCTCTTTAAAAGAGAGAACCATTTTTGTTCACTGACACCCTCCTACCTTCTGAACCTAGAATTATTCAAATATATGACTTAAATTGTATTTCAACTCTTTTAGGTTTGTCCCCTTGAGACATTAGGTGATGCAGTGGATAAAACTCTGGACTTGAATCAGGAAATTTGTATTCCTGAGTTCTAATCTTGCATCTCATATTTACCAGTTGTGTGACTTTGGATAAATCATATATCTTGTTTGCCTCAGGTTCCTTATCTGTAAAATGAACTAGAGAAAGAAGTGGCTAACCACTCCAAAATCTTTGTCAAAACAATCCTAAATGGACTCATGAAGGGCTATATATAACTCAAACAAGTAAAGAACAACAACTAAGATTAGCCCTCTTAGTAACTGAGGTTACCCTTAGCAATAAGCTATTTTTACAAAATTATTTTAATTGAGACTACTATGGCAATTGGATTCTTCAGAACTGATTTCTAGAGGAACTCATGAACCAGACAGGGAAAAAAAAAAAACTTTTTCATAAACATTTAAACAGGAAACTTGGAAAGGTTTGGAGGCAGCAATATAAAGTGGTCTTTATCACATAATAGATAAAGTTCTGGCCTGGAGTTAGAAAGACTCATCTTCCTGAGTTCAAATATGGCCTCAGATATTTGCTGGCTGTGTGACCCTGGGTAAGTCATTTAACTCTATTTGCCTCAGTTTCCTCATCTACAAAATGAGTGAAGAAGGAAATGACAAACCCTTTCAGTATCTTTGCCAAGAAAATCCCAGATGGAGTTATGGAGAGTCAGACATAACTGAACAATTATGACATGGCAACTATCATAATAGCAACATACGAGAAACAGGAAAAAAACAACCAATTTAGGATTAAATAGACATATCCATATCACTTGATGTAAAGATGCATCTTTTGTCTGACTTAATGTCAAGCTTTTTGTTCTTAAAATGATAGTTATAATAATAATAAATATAATAATAATAATGGAAGAAGTATTTTAAAAGTTTTCCTATTAGGAAAAATTCCTTCATTTTTAACAGAAGAGATAAAATAAATTTAAGGAAAATCAGCCAAATACTTGCTCTTTGTCCAAGCCACCAAAGCATATTTTGGCTAGAGAAAAAACCTAACTAGCTATCATGCCTTTGGCCACAGGAGCATCTTATGTAAGACTAAAGGTTGTTATGACTACACTGCTCACCAGATAAACCATTTTTAAGTCAATCCATAAGCAACTGGTTGGATCTCTGCACATTGATCCAATTTGTTCAGCAAAAATAATTGGACCAGGAAATATTATTTCAGCTCTTTTCATGCCAATTGGCAACTATTATATGAAAATACAATTAGATTCAGAGCAATTTAACAAATATGTATTGAGTGACTAATATATACATACACACCTCTGCACACTCATACATGTATATGGCACATGTGCAAAGACAAAACCAGAGACAATTCCTGCTTTCAAGGAGAAAATGAACTCTATTGAGGTGAGACAAAATTTGCACAAAATATAACATAAAATCATATGTCAAGACATTAAATAATAAATAATAAAAATGAGGAATCTTAATAACTGTAGAGATCAGAAAAGCAATAACTTCTGAGTAACTCTCAAAGAAGCTAAGGATTTTATAAGATAGAGATAAGGAGGAGACCGTGGTAACTAGGACACCCTTTAGGCAACTAGAGATTGGAGAAAGACTTTCAAGCATGGATATCATTCAGCAGATCTGTTTTCCTAGAATCAAAAGGATAAGTGGGGCAGTGCATGAATAGGACTAGGAAAGCAAGTAAGGACTTCATTGTGGTGGTAAACTGTGAATTTTGTTCAGTTGTGTCCAGCTCTTTATGACCCTGTATGAAGTTGTCTTGGCAGTGATACAAGAATGGTTTGCCATTTCCTTCTCTAGATTCCTTTACTTATGGAGAAATTGAGGCAAACCAGATTAAATGAGTTATCTAGGACCAAATGGCTAATAAATGTCTAAGGCCAGATTTGAGCTCAAGAAGACAAATCTTTCTAATCCAGCCCCAGCATTCTAGCCACTGTGCCACCCAGCTGCCCTATTTAAATATCAGGATGAACATTTTGTGTGTGATCATGATGGCAATTGGGAGCCATTCAAGATCTTTGAGTAAGGAATAAAATGGTTGAAATTGTGTTCTAGAAATATCTATTTGACAAAGATGTGGGAGAGATCAAAAATAGGTATTCCTGTTAAAAAGCTTTGCAGTATTACAAATAGCACCAGGTAGGGCTGAGGTGATGAGATTGAAAAAGAAGCGTGTGAGAAATGTAACCAATGTTGCAGATCCAATCATTCAGTTAGCATTTAGTCATTCTAATAGTCTTGGAAGTCGAGTTGACAAATCCTTCCTATTTTGCCCAGCAGTAGAGGCCTGAACTTTGATTTTGACCCACTCTTTCTCAGTAAGTGAAACATGATCAGAAACAAATGTCAAACATGGAACAAACATCTCTTCCTGAGATGGTTTCTTGTGATTTTACCTGAAGGCAATGAGATTGACCAAATGACCTTTTCAGATCTCAATCCAATAGTGACTGCTATGTGTTTGCCTTCAAAGAGTGAATGTTTTCCATCCACAGCCCAATACTAAATTCAATTGTGTTCTCTTCGGTAGACTTTTTTACATTCCAACCCCTTTTGAAATGTTTTCCTTTGACTGAGTTAAATTAATGCATTTACAAATCTTTTTGATGACTTTGAATCTGGCTCCTAAAGTTCCAGCTCTTGAGAACTGGCTTCAATTTTAAACATTTTTTGGTTTCAGGGGAAAGGACAAAAGAGATAAAAATGAAATAAAATTCTCGACCACAAGAGCACTTAATTGTTTCCCACAGAATCAAAATATCACCCCAGCCTTGGGTGGAAAGTTTGCCTTGTGGATTCTAAACTATAACAGTTTTTCAATGAGTGGGAACTCTCTCTTCAGGAATCTAGTTTGCTGTGCCCAAAGTCTGACACCCATGTGAGTAATTCCATAACTCCAAGAATCTATGGGGTATGAATTTGTTCACCAGGAACATTCACTGGCATAAAGATGGAGCATTGATTTTCTTAATGAAAGATACTTTGTCTCTAGGTTTTAAATGTAGTTCTTTGTTTTGTTCAAAGAGAATAAATGTATGGATAGATAAATGATTGAATGAATGAAAAACATTATTAAGTTTGTTATATTCCAGGCAATATTCTAAGTGGTGGGTATACAAAACTCAAAGAAAAACAAGACACTTCTTGCCTTCAAGGGCCTTATATTCTAATAGAGGTAGAGGTCAGGGTCTAGTATCTGGATTCATTCCTCAATTGCCATATCCTTTCCAAGAATGGTAGTGTTGATGTGATTACTTTTCTTAAAGCTAGGTTGGAGAAAAGAGTAAAATGGAGGTATTATCATGGCAGTATTGCATGAAGTTTGCCAGAAAGTAGTGTAGGATTAGGTGAAAATTAAGCAGCTAGAGTCCATGATCATACTGTTTTAATTATTAATTCTGTATAACAGGTAGAGCATGGAGCACAAGTGCATGACATTTACAAATGATGTTGGAAGGGCAAAGTCCCATTAATTTCTACTTCAGTAATATGGGAAAAGAATATCAATATTATGCCATAATATGACTCTCAATTCTTCTCAATCTTTTTATGCCTGAGTCATAATTGTTAGATTTCCATGTAAGTCCTATTCTGAAACCTTATTTTATAAAGTCAAATTAAAGTAGAATAGAATTTGATCATGAATTTGGTGGCAGAAACTTTACCCAATTTCTATTTGTCTATGGTCTATGTAGATCTGGAAATATTTGGAAGTCAACTTCAAAATGATGTTCTTTTTCAATCATAAGAATTAAAAATAAACTAGCTATTAAAGTACAAAAGGGCTATAATTTGCTTTCATGTGGGGAGTACCCACAATGATGAAATCAGAATTACCTGAGGCAATTTAGAGCAGAAAGAATATAACTCTGGAGGTAGAAGATCTGAGCTTAAACCCTGCCTCTAACATGCATTCCCACCTTTGACCTTGAAAACAGGTTATTGTCCTTTTTCTCAGCCTCAGATTCTGATAAAATGAAGTATTTATATTGCATAGCCTCAGAGATCTTTTTTAGACCTTTAGATCTAGGCTCTATTAAGGAGCACACATTTACCCATTGAATCTATTCCCTCCTGTCTTCTCAACTAAGTAGAAAAGCCTTCAGGTAGAGTTTTGGCAATGGATAACATCTATTCAAGGAACAGCTAGTTTGGCAACATTTTGTAGCTACCTAAACTCTTTAAAAACTTCCTATTAGTCATAAGAGCAGTTTGTTCCATGATGATGGAGGGATTGCCTAAACCAATGAAATTATGGATACTTAAAATTCTGAAAAGTCAAAATATTTTGGAGATATGCTGTTTCCCAGAGTTAAGATCCAGCAAGCATCCTGTATCCTATAGTTGGTATAACAATAATCCTTTGCCCTCTGGATGACCTCACCTTCTGGCAAAGTATATTGCTTGGACCCGCACTAAGTGTGCACTAAGGGTTTTAACACTCCTCTTTTCCCACAGCCAACTGTCACATGTTCACAACCCCTTTTCCTACAAAATACTGCACTTCTGTCCCTAACATAGAGTTTTAGTTTTGTGTTCTTCAGAGCAATCATGACTTCCAAGACACGAAACAATGTCTGTTCCAGTGGGACCCAGAAATACTTACATTGACCATGCATGAGATTGCTGTCTCAAGACTTAAGAATGATTATGCCATAGTCAAACAAACATACATAGAAGCACTGTCTTACCCCAGTGTGTTAAACTCTCCTTCTCCAGTTGGATGGTGGGGGGCTCTATTGCATGCAAGTTGTTTTCCTTATTTTGAAAAATTAAACTTCTGTTTGTGTCCTATCTCTAACCTGCTGTGTTTGATTCTGGTCACCTATCCGGTTGATGGTACTCATGAGTGATCAAATGGGATTTATACCAGCAATGCAGGGATTGTTCAATATTAAAAAAAAAAACTATTAACATAATCGATTAAAAACAGATCCCATTTTGGAGAAGACACCCATTCACAGAGGCTCCCTTCCTGACATGTCACTGTGATGCAGGACAATCCACTTAATCTCGACCATTGTTTCCTTCCTTGTAAAATGGAAATAGCACTTAACCTCTAGATATGTAGTAGTACCTAGGATAAAATTAATATTTATAAAGTTCTTTTCAAAGCTTAAAATGCTACGTAAATGTTATCTATCATTAAATGTTATCATGTTCACTTTACAGATGAAAAAACATGTTCTTAAAACATGATCTAAAAATGACATAGATATGGTTACATAGCTATTGTTCAGTCGTTCAGTCATATTTGACTCTTTGTGACTGCATGGTCTATAGGATGCCCCCCAAGCCCTTCTATTCTCCACTATCTCCCAAAGTTCATCCAAAGTCTTATTAATGTTTTCATGTCATTATCTATCCATCTCATCCTCTGTCAAGCCTTTCTCCATTTGTCGTCAATATTTCCCATAAGCAAAGTCTTTTCCAATGAGTCTCTTCTTCTCATTATGTGACCAAAGTATTTAATCTTCATCTTTACTATTTGACTTTTCAATGAGTAATGGCTTAATTTATTTAAGCATTGCTGATTTGAAACTGGTTATACAGGGGACTCAAATACAGCTATTATATGTCTAATGCAGTATCAAGTCTTAGTTGCCCTGACTCCAAATCTAGCATTATTCCTGTTATATTGCCTTATTTAGTGAAAACAAGTTATTTTAAAAACCTCAGCAAAAACTTTAGGAAATAGTTTATTAGTTCTCCAATTCCATGGGCTTTGAAACCACAAATGTAATCATTCTGCCATTGGACTGCTAACAGATAACCTCTTCCTTCTCTGTTTTATATGAAAAAAAAATGTTTCCTTAATAAGGGATAATTTAAAAGATAATTTCCTCCTCTGATGCTTTTTTTTTTTTCTTTTCTTGTTTGAGCTCTTGAACAATAGTAGTTATTTATTGGATAGTAGTCAGAACAAGATTTGGAAAACATTATACAATAGATCAAAATATTTTTATAGACTCTTTAGGAAATCTGAAAAGCCAGGACTCTGTCTAGATAATTATAAGAATACGTGAAACTCATTCAGCCTCTGTACATTCAAAAAGTACTTACTAAATGCACAGTATTGCTTAAACAACTGTGTTAGCACTTGGAAATAAAGACAATGATGAGCTTGTCCCTTCTCTAAAACAGTTTATGTTCTACTATATCTATACACATTCAAATGTGAATCAACATGATGCAGTAGATAGAGGATAATCCTGGACATTTGAAAATTTTAATTCAATTTTGATTGAATTCTGACAAATCATTTTTAGTAATTTGGTTTACTAAGCAGTTCTCTAAGACTCCAAATTATAGAACCCCAGCTGAATTACATTGGCAAAAGATGTTTTCTCTTAAGAAGATCCCTATACCAATTACAATAAAAAATTAGCCTCTCTTTTCCCCTTAAAAGAACCCAATTAAAATACTTAACTATTCCCATGATCTTAGTACTTCTGCTGTATTTTCCAACAATGCATATTGTAATCTAGTCATGCCTGCTTATCCTTTTTGACTTATACCTATCCTTTCATAAGTATCCTATGCCAAGTGTCTTCCTTTCTTCCTCTTAAATTTATAAGAACATCAATGATTTTTATAACATGCCCTTTGATTTTTCTTCAATATCTTTAATTGATGAATTCATAACAGAAAGAATAAAATAAAACAAACAAAAACACAGTGGTTTCCTTTTTCTTTATACTTTTCTAATGGGGGTGGAGCCAAGATGGTAGAGAGCAAACAGGACTCTCTGTGATTGTCTCTAACCTTTTCTCAAAACAACAGCATATTTAGCTTCTAAACTGCTTTTGGAGTCGAAGAATTCACAAATATCTTAAGTACAACATATTTCCAGAAGAAGTTAGCTTGGAAGAACTTCAGAACACGTCTGTTTTACTCTGGCAGGGGGACGTTCTGCCAAACCCAAAGTGAAGCATAGAGAGACATGGGCAAGGAGTGGATAATCAGAGCATCTTTCATGCACCTGGGAGTCTTCAGCTAGTCTCTTAGGCCAATCTGTCCAGGTTGCAAAGAGGTAATTTGGCAGATTTGACTTTTATAAAAGACAAATTGTAAACCACTAAGTCCTGTAAGAATGCTGGACTTAGCCATGATTACCTGGCACTAGAATTCAATCAACAGAACCGTCTAGGGCAAATTAAAGCAGCTATCATTCCTTTACATTGAACAGACCTCAATCCTTAAAAAATAAATAAAAAACAAAAACAAAAAAGAGCTCTCACAATAGACAGCTAGAACAGACCTCAAATCCTGAGGTTCCTAAAGGCACAGCAACTCCAGATGAAACCCCAAAGAGAGAAATGATATGGTTCCCATTTCACAACGCTTTCTTCAAAGATTGCATAAAGGATCTCAAAAGAGAGTTAGAAGATAAATGTGAAAATGAAATGAGATAATTGCAAAAAGGGATGGAAAATCATATAATCCCCTACAAAAGAGATATGAAAAAGAAACCAATTCACTGAAAAACAAAATTTGTGAAATGGAAAAAGAGTGCAATGAACAAAAAAATTCAATTAAAAATAATTGAAGAAAATAATACATTAAAAATTAGAATTGAACAAATGGAAATGGATGACTCAATAAGACTTCAAGAATCAGTCAAACAAAAAGAAAAAAAATGGAAAAAATAGAAAAAATATGAAATATCTCCTAGGAAAAACAACTGACCTGGAAAATAGATCTAGGAAAGATAATCTAAGGATTATTGGAATTCCTGAAAGTCATGATGAAAGAAAAAGAACCTAGAAACTATCTTACAGGAAACCATAAAAGAAAACTGCCCTATACTTTAGAATCAGAAAGTAAAATAGAATCGAAAGAATCCACCGATCACCTCCTGAAAGAGACCCCAATATTAAATCCCCAAGGAATATCATGGCTAAATTTCAGAACTATCATACCAAGGAAAATATGTTTCAAGCAGCCAGAAAGAAACAATTTAAATACCAAGGAGCCACAATTAGGATGATCCAGGACTCAGTAGTTCCACCTTAAAGATTGAAGGGCCTGAAATTTGATATTACAAAAAGCAAAAGAACTGGGATTACAGGCAAGAATAAGCTATCCAGCTAAAATGAGCATTATCTTTCAGGGAAGAAGATGGACATTCAATGATATTGATGAATTTCACCTATTCCTAATGAAAAAATCAGAATTGAACAAAAAATTTAATCTTCAAACACATAACTCAAGAGAAGCTTAAAAAGGTAAAAAGGAAAAAAAAACCTCTTGAGAATAATATTTCTGTTATGGATATACTTAGAGAATGTGGGTATAATTTGATTTTATTAAGATAATATTAAAATGGAACTAGAGGTGGAAAGGGGATTGTACTGGAAAAAAGAGGAAAAAGGAGATAAAATAAAAAAAATAAAAGGAGATGTAAAAAAGTTCATCTCATGAAGTGGCAAAGAAAACCTATTATAATTGAGGGAAAGTAGGAGGGAAAGGGGAAAAGAAAGGAAAAGACTAATAGAAGGGAAAACAGAAGAATTAGGGAAAAGGTATAAAAAGAGGGAGGGGCTCTAAAAGAGGAGGACTGTTTGAGGCAAGTGGTCATCAAAAGGAAAATTCTGGGGAGAAGAGAAGGAGGAAAGGAAGGAGAAAAGCATAACTTAAGGTAAATAAAATTGCAGGAAATACAGAATTAGTTGTTTTAACTTTGAATGTGAATGAGATAAACTCTCCCTTAAAATGGAAGCAGATAGCAGATGGGATTAAAAGCCAGAATCCTACAATATGTTGTTTTCAAAAAAACACATTTAAAGCATAATGATACATACAGAGTGAAGGTAAAGAGCTGGATCAGAATATTTTATGTTTCAGGGGTAGCAATCCTGATTTCAGATCAAGTAATAACAAAGATAGATCTAATTAAAAGAGATAATGAAGGAAACTAAAGGGTACCAGAGATAATGAAGCAATATAAATATTAAATTTATATGCACCAAGTGGTATAGCATGGAAATTCCTAGAGGAGAAGTTAAGCGAGATGCAAGAAGAAATAGACAGCAATACTATACTAGTGGGGGATCTCAACCTTGCTTTCTCAGAATTAGATAAATTGAACCACAAAATAAATAAGAGAAGTTAAGGTAAACAAAATGTTAGAGAAGGTAGGTATGATAGATCTTTGGAGAAAATTCAATGGAGACAGAAAGGAGTTTACTTTTTTTTCTCACTGGTTCATGGAATTTATACAAAAATTGGCCATGTGTTAGTGCATAAAAACCTCAAAATCAAATGCAGAAAGACAGAAATAGGAAATACATTTTTTTTTCAGATCATGATGCAATAAAAATCACATGCAATATAAGGCCAGGAAAAAATAGACCAAAAGGTAGCTAGAAACTAAATAATCTCATCCTAAACAATAAATGAGTGAAACAACAAATCATAGACACAATTGATAATTTCAACCAAGAGACTGACAATAATGAGACAACATACCAAAATTTGTGGGATGCAGCCAAAGTAGCAATAAGGAGAAATTTTATATCTCTAGAGGCTTATTTGCACAAAATGAGAAAGAGAAAATAAATGAATTGGGCTTGGAACTAAAAAAGCTAGAAAAAGAACAAATTAAAAAACCCCAATCAAATACCAAACTTGAAATTCTAAAAATAAAAGGAGAGATTAATAAAATTGAAATAACTTTTCTGTCAAAAATTTAAGGGTGAAAACTGATTTAGTTTGAAAGGAAGAAAGGAAGGAATAAAAGGAAAGGAAGAAAGGAAGGAGGACAGGAAAGAAAGAAGGGAGGGAAAGAAGGGAAGGATGGAAAAAAGGAGGAAAAGAAAAAAATGAGGCAAGAAGGAAAAGAAAGAAGGGAGGGGGGGAAAGAAGGAATATAGAATTAATAACATAGGTCAAAAAGAATCTACAGTTTAATAAAATTGGGGGCACAGATCCAAAATGCCTTCCAAAAATCTGGAAAAGTTCATAGTTCTACCAAAAGTGTATTAATATACCTGGTTTTCAACAGCCCCTTCAGAATTAATCATTTTACTTTTTGTTCTGGCCAATTTTAGAAGCCTTATGTGTGTGAGGTAGTTTTCATAATTGTTTGAATTAACATTTCTCCAATAATTAGTTATTTAAAGCATTTAAAATGGTTATTTATAAGTTGGATTTCTTTCTCTTAAAACTGACTATTATTTGCCTTTGAACATTAAATAAGCATTGGCTCTTATTCTTCTAGATTTGACCTATATCCCTATATATCTTATAAGTAAATTAACAAAGGATATTTATGAAAATTATTCTCTTGCAAAGAAAACTATATGTAGATAGTATTTATAGTTTTGTAGTTATCTTATATTGTTCACCTTTTTAATAGTAATATGGCTCACAATATTTTTTATTTTTTTTAATATCTATTTCTTATTCATTTGTTATCAGTCTCATATATATCTTGGCTATTAGACCTTTACTAACTTTTTTTTTTGGTAATAGCTTCTTATAATTTTATATTTCCCTTTAAAATTTAATTGCATTGCTTTTATTTGTACAACACCCTTTTAACCTATGTAATAAAAATGTTTAGTCACAAACTTATCCTCTATCAATATTTAAGAAAGGTATTTCCTTTCTTACTTTTCTAAATAGTTCATAATATAATCTTTTAAATCTGCCATGTTTTTGTTTGGAGAATATCTTTGTATATGGAGTGAGATACTGTTCAAAACTCAATTTCTGCCACATTATCTTTCAGCAACTTTTGAAACATTTGTTTCTTGCTCCAGTAGCTGGGGTCTTTGGGTTTAATAATGGTGCTCTTATTTTTGTTTTATTCTCTGTTTCACTGGTTGATATAATAATTTTGATATATTTTTGTTACAGTTTATCTAGTATAGTCAGTCTTCTTCAATTAAAATTATTTTCTTTGAATTTTTTTTAACCTGTTGTTCTTCTAGATGCATTCCATTAGTGCTTTATTTCTAGCTTTATAGAATAATTATTTGATATTTTAATAGTGGTGTCAGCAAAGAAGTAAGTTAACTTAGGTAGCATAATTACTAAAAGTATTATTATGTTTGCATGCACATATGATTTACATGTGAATTCTATTAAATATTTAAAGAAAAACTAATTCTAATATCACAAGAGCAATTTGCAAAACAAACAAACAAACAAAAAAACAAAAAATAAAAAAAACCCACCAAATTCTTCTGATGCAAATTCAACTAAGTCCTTATTTTGAATGACTTCATGATGATGAATATTTTTCCAGTTATTTAAATATGCCTTTATTTATTGAAAAAGTGTTTTGTAGTTTTCAGATGACAAAATTAAAATCACCTATAGTCATATGGGAAAATTCTCTACATCAATATTGATTAGAGAAATGCAAATTAAAATGTCTCTAAGGTACTACCTCACACCTCTCAGATTGGCTATGATGCTGAGAAAAGATAATGACAGCAGTGCCCCTTTTAGATCTGTATCCCAAGGAAATCATAAAGGAAGGAAAAGGACCCATATGTGCAAAAATGTTTGTTGCAGCTCTTTTTGTGGTAGCAAATAATTGGAAAAGGAATAGATGTCCATCAACTGAGAAATGGCTAAATAAGTTGTGGTATTTGAATATTATGGAATATTATTGTTCTATAAAAATGAGGAACAAGCTGATTTTAGAAGGGCCTAGAAAGATTTACATGAACTAATACTAAGCAAAAAAGCAGAACCAGGAATACATTATACAGAATAATAGCAATAATGTGTAACAATCAACTATGAAAGATTTGTTTCTTCTCAGTGGTTCAGTGATCCAAAGCAATCCCAATAGACTCTGAATAGAAAATGCCATCTGCATCCAAAAAAAGAACTATGAAGAGATTCAACGTAAACCAACACATGCTATGTTCACTTCTTTTTTGTTTTTTTTTTTTCCTCTCCCATGTTTTTCCCCTTTGTTCTGATTTTTCTCTCCCACCATGATTTATAAAGCAATGTTCACAATAAATAGATAAATAGATAAATTTCAAATAAAAAAATGTTTTATAGTACATACTTATAGTTTCTGTGTGTGTTGATAGGAAGACTGCCAAATATTTTATAAAATCTATAGCTTTTTAAAATTGAATTTGTCTTTCTATTTCTGCCTGATTTTTTGGCAATGTATTTTATTGGCAATATGCATAAATGTTGTGTCACAGTTGTTGATTTACAGGGCTTTATTTTATACATGTCAATTGTACTGAGACTATTGTTTCAATTCATTTTAATTGATTCTTAAAGATCACCTAAATAGGTCATTCAAACACTTGTGAACACTGATAGCTTCCTTTTCTCTTTTCATTCAGTTTTCTTTTTTCATCTGTTTGCTATGGAAAGTATTACTAACACTACAACAAAACTTTTATAGAGTTAATAGAATCCTTGCTATACTCCTGAGTTTATTGGAAAGTCTTCTATGCTTTCTCTGTTCCATATACTTCTAATACTCAGTTTAGATAGATTAACTACATTACTGATAAATCTATTTACTTCTATATTTGTCAGTAAAGAAACAGAATATAATAGAAATAGAATAAAATGGAAAGAGAAAATACTATTAGACTTTGCCAATAATTTTCCAGCATTTATTGAAATTGTTATTAATATGATTTCCTCTGTTCAGAGTTTTCCTGATATTGAACCACTAGTGTATTCCTGATATAAACTGGTGGTTAGCACACTATAGTTACCTACAGCTATGGATAGAGAAGGAAATGAGAAACCATGCCAAGAAAATCTCATATAAGATTATGGAGAGTCGAATATGACTGAAATGACTGAGCAATAAAAGCACTTGATATGCAGATTCTGTTACAAGCTAGATTTTAGAAAAGCTCCTAAATTCTATTACCTGTCCTGCTAACTGACTGTCTGATCTTGATATCTATGGGGGTCTTAGTTTCATACCTCATTTGTAAAATTAAGATATTGGACTATAGGAATCTGGAAGCTCTTTTCACCATTAGATCATATATTGCATTACCTTTAAACTGAAATGGAGTATCTGTCCTAATGATCTCATTTAATTGATGAAGAAGGATGGAGGTTGAGATATATGAAGTATCTTCTTCAAAGTCACAGAGTAAATTCTTGGTAGAACAAGTTCTAGCTCTTTGGTCTATGCCTGCTGTCTCCAGTTTAAGGCATGTTTTTTTTTTTTTTTTTGAACAATTGTTTATAGAAAATTGAAATTTGGCAAGAATCCTCACAAAATTTAATAATTAGGCTTTATTGATAAATAACAAAACAGATAGGGTTGAAAATCAGTTAAATTGGCCAATTTATTTGGCTGAAAACCAAATTCAATCTTGACTCTCTTTGTCTTGAATAAAAATAATTTTAATTTAACTAAGACCTATCAATTTCTTCCCTGTTTATATGTCTGCTAATAGAATGCGTTGAATTTGATCAGTGACACTCTAAGGATCTGGACAACTTTAAGCAGATATGGAGAGATAACAGTGGAGTTGGGGCTGAGGATCTTATAAAGCTGACTCATTTATCTATGTATAAAAATCAAACAAGTTAACATCTTCATCTTTTCGTCACTAAAACTGAATTATGTATTCCTTTGATTAAAAAAGCTTATTTTTTTTTATTTAATCACAAGACAACTAAATAGCAATTTAATTCTTCTCTTGTAGTTCTTCATAAGAATTTGATATCATGCTTTCAAATGATTCAGCAGGGTTTTTCATTTGAGTGTAAGCCATTTTGAGGTGTTTCAATTAGTTAACAAGAATTCATGTTTCTTATATAATATACTGCTTAATTCTTCCCTGCAATAAAATGAGGTGCTTATAGTAGGTCTCCTTGGTTGCAAAGGAGAAATCATGCTTTCTTTTGCCTTCTCTTTTCTGTCTTTAAAATATAAATTCATATAGTGGGCAGGAGAAAGTCCATAATCAGAGTGTTAGCTTCCAAGTTTCTTTTTCCCTTTTTTTCCATCTCCACTCCCTTTCTTTATATTTCCAGAAGATAATGTGATTTTCCTAGAGCTTAGGGATTTATCCCCTTTCTTATCAATAAACTCTAGTTGTTTCCTCTTGTCTCTAACATCAAATATATGATATTTGGTTTAGTTTTGAAAATCCCTAGTCATCTGCCCCCCTCCTACCTTTTCAATCATCTTATACTTTGCTATCCTCCACTTCAAGATAGAGACCATAGTGGTGTCTCTTCTGCTTCCTCTACTGAAACCAAGGTCCATCTAAAGGCCCTCCACAAAGCTAGCTGGGCCCCAGGCAAGGACACAGACTGTGAAAGAGACAATAAAGACTTTTGGACTTTATCTCGCTATTTTTGTGGTGATTACTCTGCTGAAAACAAGGCTGGTCCTGAGACCTCCAAAAAGCTAACCAAAACATTACATTTTGTTAGATTACAATTTGATTACAATCCAATGACACAATTTTCTTACTGTTATTTATTCACAGGACACTCCTTTTTCATTGAATTTCTTCCATTTATGGAATATTTCCTATCATCATTTCTGTTTCCTAGCTTCCCTGGCATCTTTTAAACCTCAGCTAAAGACCTACCTTCTTCAAGAAATCTTCCTAGACTTCCTTATCTTTAGTGTATTTTCTCTGATACTTGCCCCAATTTCTCCAGTCAGTGTCTTGTTTGTATATAGTTATTTGCATAGTTTACTTCACTTGATTATTATCTCCTTGAGAGTTGAGAATATAATTTTCCCTTTCTTTGTATAACTAGTACTTAGCACAGTGTCTGGGACATAGTAGGTGTTTAATAAATGCCTATTGACTGATTAACTGAAATCAACTATATCAAAAGTCTTTTTTTTTAGGCTTCAGAAAAATGAACTGTTTAGCATAATCACAGCAAAAGCTGAAACAAGTGAGCAGTAATTCAAGTATCGTTTGAGGATAATACTAGAGAAATGATAGATATGCACCTGAGACCCAACAGCCATATATGTAGATATATGGCTGTGATGAAGGATAATCAACTCAGCAGATTTGTCTAGCCAACTGATATGGGCATTTCTATGATTTTTGAGCTGATGCTTAAATTTTATGAGCTACTTTGCCCTTACCACCAGATGAGGAAACATCCATGTGCTGAAAGTGTACATAGTCTTTCACAGTGGTAAATGGCCAATGTTCAAGGGGACCATGAACTTGAGCCACATGTCTTCATAGGAGTTCAATTGCCCCAACAACTTCCATTGTTGTAGCTATCTAGTTAGTATTATATAACACTTTAAGGGATACATACTTCTTTACATATATTATCTCATTTGGTTCTCACCACAACCCTGTGGGAAAAATGTTATTGTTATATCCATTTTAGAGACAGGAAACTCAGGCTCAGTGAGATTAAATGACTTGACCAGGATCACACAGTTAATAAGTAGATCATGCTGGATTTAGACTTAGCTTTCCCTTACTCCAAGATCAACATTCTACTGGCCCACCTAGCTATTTGTGTCCACTATAGTTAGTTTCCTGAAGAGCTAGTCAATTAATCAATGCATTGACGAAAAAATATTTATTAAAACACCTTTATAGTGCCAGACATTTAGTTAAGCAATAACAATAAAAAAAATTAAAGATGAGACAGTTCTTGCTTTCAAAGGGGCTAGGGAGCCATTAGAGGAATAGTACATTTTCAAAATAAGTACATATAAAACATAAACACAGTAAATATATAGTGATTTGGAGGTAGAGGTAATGAAAACTAGAAGTAATAAAAGGAAAAACCTCTTGAAGGGTAACAGCATTTGAGCTGAGCCTTGAAAGTTGCTAAGGACTCCATGAAATAAAAGTGAATAGAGGAAGAGTGGGAAACAACACATGAAAGGGAATAAAGACAGGAAATGGAATACATTCGTGGGATAGAGCAGATAAACCAGTTTGACAGAAATGTAGAATGCATGAAAGAAAGTAATATATAACCAACTTAGAAAGAAAGTTAGTTTGGGAAGTATTTAAAATGTCAAACAAAATAATTTTTGTTTGTTTTATTCTAAAGGTGATAGAAAATTACTGAAGCTACTTGAGAAAGAAAGCAGCTGACTTAAACTTGGGCTTTAGGTTATATGAAAGATTATTTGAAGGTAGGGAGACTAGATTCAGTAAGACTAACCAAGAGGCTGTTGCAAGTGCTAAGGAGGAAAATTATAAAGGCCTGGACTTTGAGGTTTTGGTGTGAAGTAGAGTGTAGAGGATACATGTTGAGGATGTAGAATCAACAAATCTTGGTAAATGATTGTTTTGGATGTGTGAGGGCAAGCGAAGAGTCAAGGAAAACTCCTTGTAACTTGCAAACCAGGATGATTAGAATTGTGGTGACCTTGACAGAAATAGACAAGTTAGCAAGAAAGGAATTTTAAAGAGGAAAGATAAAATAGATTTTATATATTTGTTATATCTTTGGGAGACCCTGGTAGAATTGTCAAGCAGGCAGTTGAACATATGGGACTGCTATTCAAGAGAAAAAAATGATACTACACAGATAGATTTGGGAGTCATCTAAATGAAGATGGTAATTGATAATTAATATGGTAACTAAGAGAATAGGGCATAGCTTTGGGATCTCCACATGCAAAGTCAATGTACCAGCAAAAGATTTGTTTGAAAATTGGGAAGAGAAATATGTTATATTAATACAATAAAATTCAAAAGAAACTAGAAAGAAGCTTTGGGCTCTGGGGAGAAGTCAAAAAAGAAAAGGGACTAAAGAAGCCATTGAATTCAGTTTTTTAAAATTATTAGAGATTAGTGGTTAAAAGATATGATCAGACAGTTTTCAGAAGAAGAAATCAAAGTTATCAGTCACAGGAAAAAATGCTCTAAATCACTGTTTATTAGAGAAATTTAAATTAAAAAACTCTGAGGTATCATCTCACAACTACAAGAAATAGTAAATGCTAAAAGGGACGTAAAAAAATAGGTACACTAATGACCTGTTGATCCAACCATTCTGGAGAACAATTCAGAAACATGCCTAAAGGTCTATAAAACTATTTACCCTTTGATCCAGTAATACCACTACTAAGGCTTTATCTCTAAGTGATCAAATAAAAATAACTTATATGTACAAAAATATTTATAGCATATCTTTCTGCAATGGCAAGAATTGAAAATAGAGAGGATACCTATCAATTGAGTAATGGAGGAATAAGTGGTGGCATATGATTATGTTGATATACTTTTGAGCTATAATACACAAGAAGCAGAATGATTTCAGAAAAATCTGAGAAAAGTTATATGAACTTTATAAAGTGAAGTGAACAGATTCAGGAGATTATTGTACACAGTAATGTCATTATTATAATGATAATCAACTGTGAAAGATTTAGCTATTCTGATCATTACACAGATTCAAGATAATTTGGAGGAACTCATGATGAAAATTGCTATTTACCACCAGAAAGAAAATTGATGAATTCTGAGTGCAAATCTAAAATTTTATTTATTTTTCTTATTATTTTTTATGACATGGTTACATGAAAATGTGCTTTTCATGGTTTTACATGATAATGATTATTATATTTCCTGTATTCTCAATTGGTGGTTTGGAGGAGCAGAGAGAGGGAGAAAACCAGAGAGAGTATTTAGAACTTGAAATTTTAAAAAGTGTTAAAAAACAAATAATATGCTTAACAATGATAATGAAAACTTTTAACAGGGGCAATAAAACAGAAGCAAAAGGGAAAAAATTAAAAGATTATTCGAAGTACAGTTTGAATCAAGTGGTAGTGACAGAAGCTAGATTACAATGAACTGAAAAAGTAGTCAGCTTTTTCAAATCACTGGAATGAGAGGGAGGAAAGATATATGATATTATCTGAATGGGGTGATGTTAAATGAGGGTTTTTATTAATGAGAGATTTCTGAGCATATTTATAGAATAGAGATTCTTAACCTATGATTCAAAGTCACTGGGTAGATTTCAATATGACATTGAGCTTGGATGGAAAATAAATCATATCTTTATTTTCAATAACTTTTAACTGAAATTTACCATTTCCTATCACTGTGTATATAGATAAAAATATTTTAAGGGTTCAAAGGATTCAGCAGACAACCAAAAGGATTCATGCCCAAAAGGACTAAGAACCCTTCCCTTCTTATAGATAGTAAGGATGGTGGCAATAGATAAGGAGATTAGATGAAAATTAAGGAGAAGTATGACCAAAGATGCAGATTCCTAGAGAAAGTAGAATTAAATCAAGGACAATAATATGAGAGATGGTAACAAAAAATAACCTTCTTTTTATCTAAAACTGGGGCGGGGGAAGAGATGAAGGAAGATGATGGTAAGATAAATTGAAGGGTAGAATTATCCACTCTTGGCTCCCATCATGTATTTCTGCATGGTATATAGATTAGAGAAAATAAAGTGCTAAACTGAACTAAGAAAGAGCCTTTAGCTGCCCTTATACAGAGAACTTCTGGAATTTCTCCAAAGAACCTGAATCAATGGCCCCTACACATAGACTTAAACTGTACTTCTTGATTGAGTCCCTAAGGACTTGCCCTTTCAATCTGAAATGAGAGTACTTAACAATAATGAGCATTATGAAAGTGCTTCCTATACTTCTCATGAGATACTATGTTTAGCTACATCTACTAGATCTGAGAAAAGTACAGATGGTCAAGGAATCCATGTTTAGTTTTCATTTTTCCAATATATTCCCCATTTGCAGAAAATGCAATGACCTTTATGAAATGTTTCTTAATCCCCATCTTAGAGACTTCATTTCCTTCTTCATCCAAATTAAATAATTTTCCAATCTTATGAATTATATATTTCTTGTATCCATTCTCATTTTTTTATTCACAGCAGTTTTTACCATAATCATCTTTTGCTCAGACTTCTACAGCAATCTTCTAATTGCTTTCCTTACTTTATCTCTCCTTTCTCCAAGCTTTCCATCATTCAATTGCCTAATAATATTTAAAAGGTACAACTCTGGCCCTGTTACTCTCCTGATCAAGAATCTTTGATTGTCTTCTATTGTACCTTTGGTAAAATATAAATTTTTTTATTCTGACATTTGAAATCCTTTATGATATAATCAATTAGAAAGTATTTATAAAATCTAATCCAATAAACATTTTCCAATCCAATAAACATTTATGAATTATATGCTATGTGCCAGGCACTGAAAAGTACTAGTAATACAATTAATAAAATTAAACTCAGTGCCTACTCTCAAAAAGTTACATTCAATGGGGGAGGAAGAAAACACATATCAGGAGTCAGGAATGAGGGGGAGGGAAAGATGTAAAACTAGGAGTACTCTGTGCAGGGACATCTTGCTCCATGGAGTGAAGATTAGGTAGAGCAGCACATACAAAGTGGAGTGAGCTGAGTTTAATGTCTTCCCTCTGTAAGAAAGGTTGGGAGGAGCATCATTCAAGGCTTGAGGTAGAAGCATGGTAATGAAATTTAAAGTTATGAGCTTATTCTGAAAGTAGAATTTTGTTCCTTGGAGTTGAGACTTGACAGAGCAGCAGATGCAAAAAGTCTGTTTTGTGCCATATCATTCTAATGACTAAGGAAATAAGTAAAAAAAAAAAAATGCAACAATGCCTCTTCACAATTCTAGGCTTATTTTATACTACTCTCTTTAGTGCAAGATATGATCTAGCCAAATGATCTATTAATTAATTCTTCTCTTAATTGAGCATTTCTGTCTTCTGTCATATATGTCAATCATTAATGATATAGTATCTAGAGTCCATTATTGCCCGTTTCTTAAGGGCAGAGATAATTGTTTTTCGCATATGTATAACAGATAATACAATGTGGTATCAATGAACACTTGTTGATGGAAAAGTTGATTAAAATATAGCATAGTTCTTATAAGCCATAGACATGAACCAATCTTTTGAGATTTCTTTGTTCTCAAGGGCTTACAAAATTAAAGTTAGACGTAAATAATATCACCTATTTATTTTACATTGGATACAATCATGGCCCATACAATCTAGTTTCAATTCATCCCCTTATCACTGCCATTCTATGTTACTATCACACTACTACTTAATGGAGATGCTTGTGTGGCATAAAATATACCTTTTATTGTGGTGATTATATAGTTCTAGTTGGTGAGCCTTTGACAAATTTTAGTTGCATTGTTTAAGAGTTGTTTGAGTCTTTGTAATCTCATTTTTGTTTTCTTGGCAGGTTTCTTCCTGCTGTTTCCTTCTCCATCTCATTTTATAGATGGTGAAACTGAGGCAAACAGGTTTAAATGACTTGTCCAGGATCACACATGTAGTAAGTGTCTGAAGCTGAATTTGAGATCATGAATCTTGATCATGATTTTCTTGACTCAAAAACCAGTGCTCTGTCCATTGTGCCATCTAGCTGCCTCCTTTGGGAAGTTAACACATATACAACTAAAATGGGCACTACCAAAAATAGGCTGAGGCTGTCACTTTTGAAATTGAGTTTTTCCTGCCCCAATCTAACTTTTGGTGGGAAAAAAAATCATATCATTATAGACATAGATCTGGAAGGAACCTCAGGGTCCACCTATTCCAAACACTTCATATTATGCATATTGAAACTGAGGCACAGGGAGATTCATGTCCCACAGGTATTAATTCTCAGAAGCTACCATTGAACATATGTCTTTTAATGTTGAAGTCAGTGTCATGATCCATACCACTCTTGGGTGATTTATTTTCTAGTCAGTGATAATAGTTTTAAGATTCACTGTTTGTACTCTTATCCTCTTCATGGTTTTGCAATAAAAATTTTGAAGAGATAGCATGTCACAGAAAGAAAAAATTTAATAATGAAATTAAATGACCCATTCATGGATTACACCCATAGCTTTGAACTTACTGTTCTGTAATTCAATGAAGGATATGATATTATAATAAAGACCACACAAATCCAAATAACCATGCACAGTAGGTGCATATTGACCAACACTGAGACATGAACATCTGTACTCATATGAGTCTTCCTCTACTTTCAGCTTTCCTTGGTCCAAAGAGGTCTCAGTTTTCAGTACTCCCAAAATGAGTATATTTATGACTCAGAGTCCTCTCCAATGTATTTCCTTAAACCACCTGCTTTCACATTTATTTCTTTCCAAGGATGAATTATCAACTGTCACATGTATTGGAAAACATATACTATTTCAGTTATGAGTTGAATTAGGTGGTCATTTAGGTCTCTTCAAAACCCCAGGGTTCTATGGCATTATTCTTCATTGGGTGTTTGTATCTATATTCCAGATATACAGGTTTCTGGAGGATTTAGATAAAAATATAAGCTTTTTTTTTCTAATAAGTTGTTATGTTTAG
Organism: Sarcophilus harrisii; assembly: GCF_902635505.1. Classification (NCBI taxonomy): domain Eukaryota; kingdom Metazoa; phylum Chordata; class Mammalia; order Dasyuromorphia; family Dasyuridae; genus Sarcophilus; species Sarcophilus harrisii. The sequence goes on along the minus strand of NC_045428.1, from coordinate 61,192,438 downwards.
TTATACTTGTCTTTTTGATGCTTTCATAGTGTGTTGTGATTTATAGTATTGTTGCACAATTTCCTTGACCAGTTTATGTTGGTGACCTGATTTTATATCCTTTCAGGAAAAGTTAAAATTGGTTTTCTCTAACCAAATTTTGAAAAAAAAAATATCTATTTTATTGGAAATTTTATTAAGTTGGTAATCTTGAACACTTAGCCATAAACATTTATTAGAATATTTATAAAATTTTTCATAATTTATCAGACTTAAAATGTATTTAGACTTAATTATATTTATTTATAAAATTTATCAGGTGCTATATATTATATAATATATATTATATACTATTTATATATTTGTATATACATACATAATTCATATGTTAATTTATTATGGTTTCCTTACAGAAAGCCTTTCTAGGATAATAAAACATTTAGAAATAACATTTATTGAAGTTCTTATCAAAATGGAATTATAACCAATAAAATTTTCCATTATATGATAAACTAAGGAGATCATAATTATTGTGTTAAAATATTTCAAAAAGTATCCTGTGCAAAAGGAATTAGATTTATTCTATTATTAGGAGGAATAGTAGAGGAACTGTGTTCAAATATGACCTCAAATGTTTCTACATATGACCTCAAGAAAATCATTTCCCTTCTGTCTATTTCAGCTCCCCATTTATAAAATAGAAATAATAATATCTCCCAGGATCATTGAGAAGATCAAATTAAATAACTGAAAAGAACTTTGCAGACTTTAAAAAAACTATATAAATGCTTATGACAATAATTGTTAATTATCATCATTATTCATGATGAGGATGATGAGGAGGAGAGAAGCAAGAGAATGAAAAGGAAGAGGAAGATTCTTCTTAGTCCTGGAAGACAAAACTGGGATCACCAGATATATATATATATATATATATATATATATATATATATATACACCAGATATATATATATATATACACCAGATATATATATATATATATATATATATATATATATATACACATATATTACACAATGATCCTAAAACTAACTGGGATCTGGTGATTCCAGTTAGTTTTAGGATCATTGTGTAAGGGGAAAAAGAAATATTTCTTAACAATTAGATGATTTTAAAATGGAATAAACAGCCTTTGCAAAAAAAAAAAAAAAAAAAAAGGGACTTACTGTGGATCTTCAAGACCAGATGATGATGCCATCTACAATTCTACAATTAGGGTGAAAGGTTGGTAAGTAAAGGATTGGATTAGATAAGCTTACAATTAGGATTGCTCCTTGAACTCTTGAATAAAAATATGTCCAAAGTATAAAATTTAAAAGTTCCCTTGTAACCCTTTCTGTAGTGTCTAGAAACTGGAAGATGAATGGATGCTCCATTCCCACCAGCTCCATCAATTGGAGAATGGCTGAATAAATTATGATATATGAATGTAATATAATATTATTGTTTTTAAAAAATGACCAACAGGATAATTTCAGAAAGGCATGGGGAGACTTACATAAATTGATGCAAAATGGCATGAGCAGAACCAGGAGTTCATTGTACATGGCAACAAGAAGATTATATGATAATCAATTCTGATGGGCGTGGTTCTCTTCAGCAATGAGATGATTTAAACCAAATTATTCAGTAATGAAGAGAGCCAACTACACCCAGAAAGAAGACTATGGAACTGAGTATGGACTACAACATAGAATTTTCATTCTTTCTGTTATTGTTTGTTTGCATTTTTGTTTTCTTTCCCAGTTTTTTTTTTCTTTCTAGATCTGATTTTTCTTGTGTAGCAAGATAACTGTATAAATATGTATACATAGATTGGATTTAATATATATTTTAAAACATATCTTGGACTACTTGCTATCTAGGGGAGGGGGTGAGGGAGGAGGGGAAAATTTGGAATAGAAGGTTTTGCAAGGATCAGTGTTGAAAAATTACCCATGCATATGTTTTGGCAGTAAAAGGGTATAATAAAATGAATATTTTTAAAAGTCCCCTTGGTATTATGTGTGGCATTCACAAGACCCTCCTTATTGATTATATCTCTAGCCCTCATAAGGTTGTCTGTCACTAGGAAGACAATGGTCATTCATCCATGCTTCCATCCATCCATCTATCTATCTATCTAACTAACTAATCATATATTTAGTTCTATAAAAATAGATGACTCTCTTTCCAGAATCATCAATCATTAATCTGGTCTGCCAACTATAAAGAGGAGTTCAAATGCAGCTTTATTTTTTTTCTTCTACTCCTATCATTTGTTAAACAGAATGAAAGACATTTACTATGGGGCTACTTGGCTTTTAGTGAGCACATGGGATCCTGGTAGTAAAATAATATGTCTTGTTGGCACCAATTTTAGCAGTCATAAGTTGCATTTCTATAAAGTATCTCATTTGATTGTAAGTAAAACCCTAAAAGGTAGATATTATCATTATTGCCAGTTTACAGATAAGGAAACTGAGTGGAGAAAGATTAAATGACTTTCTTAGTCACAGAATCAGGATGAATCTGGAAGAGAATTTGAACTCAGGTTATGTTGAATCTGAGTCTAAGTTCAGGGCTCCATATATTATGCTCTTTCACTGCCTCTATAATAAATGGCGGGAAAGAACTATGAGAACTCAATTCAAACTCAATCACTTCTCCTTTCTAAATACAGAATTCTTTCTACTAAATCTTGTGTGTGGGGGAATAATGATAACCAATATAATAAAGTTGCCATATTTTTTGGGGTCTGTTTTTCATCTCATAATGTTAATTTTTTTCTAGTAAAGTCTTGCATTTCTGAGAGAAAGGGAGACTTTGCTAGGAATTGGGTTTATTAAAAAATTTTAAACTTTTCAAAATTTAAAAAAACCCTGAAAATTGGGGTTTAATCAAAAAATATTTAAAAATAAAATTATAATTTGTGCTATCTGCTATATGTTGTTGCTAAATTCCCATGCAACATATCTAAAATATGTTTTGCAATAATGATGGAATTTCAAAGTTTAACTTCAATATAGAAGAGTTTGTCCTTCAGGAAAAGTCCTATATAACCATGAGTTAAAGATTATTTAAAAATCTGAAAACAAATAACCTCCATTCAATGACCTCCTAACAATATTGAAGCTTTTAGGGGAAATTTCAAAGTAGGCTGTCTTTATCTTCATCATCGCTCAAACTCATCTCAGGGGAACCTTTCACCTTCTCTGTTTCTATCTTTCAAAAAAAAAATCCCTGGTCTTCAGTTGTCCCCTTCTCTAGACAGGATATCAGTCCTTCAGACCTCTTTCTCATCTTTTTTTTTATTTGTATTTGCTTGCTAGGAAACAATTAACATGAAATGTGGATAAAATATTAGTATAATCTCCCTCATATGGCTATTGTGAGGAAAACACACCTTAGATCCTGCAATGCTCTAGAACTATGAATTATTAAGATGATGTGAACATTGGTGTTTTATATACAATATGGTGTATGTGTATAAATGTGTGTGCGTGCACACACACACACACACACACACATACACACACTTTTTTTTTCTTCCAGAAAGTTTAGTTAATGCTTAGCTCTATTTCCTTTTTCTGAATCTCATCTGTAAGGATGTGAACAGAGGCTGTTACCTCTGCTCCTGTCATGTGTTTGTAGCACTACCTGGACAAAGTGCCATGTTTGTGAAGTCACATGTGCTTCAAAAATCAATGATGTATATTAATTATAGACTTTAAAGCCAGAAGGGACACAACAATAATGACATAATTTATTAAGAACCTAATGTGTACACAAGGCATAGTGCCAGGTGCTGAGGCTACAAAGACAAAAAATAAAGCATGTGCTTCCCTCAAGGAGTCATTCTACTACATATAAATGAGTAAGAACCTTTGGTCTAGACCCATGAGCCTCTACTTTTGTATGCAAGGGAAGAAGGAGTATAAATTTTAATTATTTTCAAATTATTCTTTAAATAGAATTTAGCATTCACGGATATGCACACTGCAAGTGTATGTGTGTGTGTATGTTTTTTTTTGTGTGTGAATATGTATGCATATATGTTTGGTTTGCATGATTAATAACATGAAGGGTTTACCCCCATTCTTTTCTACCATTAAAAAAAAAAAAAGAAAACATTGCAACTAAACCATGTTATATGCATATATAAATACATATGCACATGTGTGGTTTATATTTGTATATGTGTGGTAGGTATATATATATATATATATATATATATATATATAGTATATATGTGTGTATGTGTGTGTGTGTATGTATGTAAACACACACAAGAGAAAGAATATGAGTGGGGAAGGAAATCCAGGGAAGCCTTAAATCAATCTCAATCTCACAAAGTATAACAAACAAATAATAGAAAATCAAATTACTACAGCACATTAAAGGTTTTCAAACTAAATTTCCCATATTCCTGTGAAATAGGTAACAAATAATATCACCCACCACCACCACTTTATAGATGAGTAAACTGAGGTTTAAAGAAGTTAAAATGAAATGTTTACTTAAAGTGGCAATCACTACTCAGACTATGTTTCTTCTAACTCCAAGTCCTAGGCTCTTTCTAAGGAACCCCACATATTCTCTTTAATCCTGCCTCTGGCTATGGCTTTCTTTTTTGATTCAACTCCATGAAACAAAGTACTGACTTCTACATGCCAAGAGCCCCTCCACCCCACCGCTTTTTATTGCAATATGGCTAGGATGGGCTCAGTCTTTAAGTGACTTCAATAAAATATAAAGTATAAAGAAATGAGACACATTTCCTAAAACTGAATAAACCTATGAAAGACGGCAAGCACATCTCTCTCTATATCTTTGCCAGCTTTCTTTGCCCCCACAGATGAAAGGCTCAAGCTACATGGACCCTAAAGTGCTCCTAAGGATTGAATGTAATGCCTCAGTGCACTATGCTGCCTTTAAATGCCAACACATGTTTTTTTGATTTTCTGGAGTGGAAAGGATAGAGTGCCTTTGAATAAACAGGGTATCCTGTGTCTTTCAGAGAGATGTGTGTTTATCTCAATGCTGCCAATCGATGAATTCCAAACGGTTTATAATTTTTTAGACTCTTACAGGGCAATCAGACACTAGATTCTAAGGGATTTAGAAATGTCAACTGGCAATGCAAACTAGTGGTGGCCCTATGGCTGAAGATCGGGACCATAACTCAATGAGTTTACAAATTATATCATCTGATCTGCTATGCTAGCAGTAAACTTAGCTATAATTAGAGAACAAAAGGATTACAGATTGTGTATCTCTGTGACTCTGTTTCTCTCCATCTCTGTCTCTGTCTCTTTTTGTCCCTCTCTTCCTCTCTCTCTCTCTCTCTCTCTCTAGCTCCCTGTCTCTCACTCTATCTGTTTCCTTTTCTGTGAGTCTTATGTCTTTCTTATGTTTGTCTTATGTCTCTCTGCCTCTCTCTCTCTTTGTCTCTCTTCACACACTCTCTCATTCTTGCTCTGTCTCTCCCTCTCTCCCTTTCCCTTTTTCTTTCCCTCTCCTTCTCCCTCTGTTCTTCCCTCCCTTCTTTTTCCCTCTGTCTGTCTCTGTCTCTCTCTGTGTGTCTCTGTCTCTCTGTCTCTATCTCTCTCTCTGTCTCTCTGTCTCTCTGTCTCTCTCTTTCTTTGTTTTCTCTCTCTCTCTTTCTCTCTCTCTCTTTGTGTCTCCCTCTCCTTGAGAGTTGGAACTATCATGACATATGGATTCATCATCAGTCCTAAAATAACAGAGAGGGCTTCCCCAGAAGCTACTTTTGAAATCAATAGGCAATGAGATTTTCAGACACAATGCAGAATTGCTATAGACTTTTTAAGAGGGGGAGCAAATGGCTTCTCTAAATGAATCCCCTATGTTATACCAGGCAGATGTACACACATCTGTGATTTTTTAATGGGAGAGACTAAAAATATTGCATTTCTTTAGGTAACTTATAAACTAGAAAAGTCACTCTTTTCAGAGATATTGCTTTTCTTCCTTTGTTCTTCCTTTTCATCTTTCTCTCTCTCTTTTTTTTTAATTCAGTCTCCCCATTTGTACTCTGGTGACATCACTGCACTTTCCTGAGCAAAGAATGGGGATAAATTCACCTAGCCTAACTTGCTCCTTTATGCTCTCATGCCCTGGGATATATTATTGCCTCTGGTGAACTCCATGCTTATCTGGAGTGGAAGTGAGCAGGGAGTTGCCAGCAATCATGCTAATAATCTTATCTAGGCTATATATGTCCACAGTAAGGCAAAAACATTCAGGTTTGGAACGATGTAGTAAAATAACCATTGGGTAGATCTATGGCAGGTATCATTTCCTGGCCAGGACATATTTCTGTGTATCCAGAAGAGCACCATGAAATAATGGATATGTAATCACTGGGCTCTTGTTGGAATCTCAATTTTGCTTTTGACTAGATATGTGACTTTGAACCCAATCAGAGAATTTTAATAGGTGATCCATAAGACTTTTTCTAGTTCCAGATCCAGGGCAAAATGCCACCATTATAATATGTGTGATTTTTGTAAAAGCATTTTAAAAAGAATTTTTCATGTAACGTCATGAAGAGAGTATTACATATCTCTACTTTCAAGGCGAGAAAGCTGAGACCTGAAAAGTTGAGTGATTTGACTCTGTTAAATATGATATATAACCCATCCTGCACTTTTTACAATAACATGGAGTCCAAACAGGATATGGAAATATTTCTACCTACAGTCTATTAGGTTCAAATCCAGCATTTAGTAGGAATGTAAAGTCTTTGCCCTCTAGAAGAGATAATCTTTATGTGGGCCCTGTGAAGTAATTTTGTTTTATTTATTTTTTTGGTGTTCTGTATTTCATTGTAATTAACTTTCTTCAAATTCTTTCTAATTTCTAAGCATTCTTTTAATGCTCTGTCAATCTGCCACAGGGGTCCATGAGGCAAAAATTAGAAAGTTTAACAACCTGCTGCTCTAGAAGAGTAGTTAATGCAGCAGGAATCAGATTAAAATGTAATTGAGAAATATTTAGCAGAATAAATGAAAATACATAACACATATATAGCATTACATTTGAAATGCCAAGTCAATATAGGACCCACAGGGATCCTTATGTGTGGATTAGCGGCCTCTATATCTATTTTAAGTTAACACCACCGGGTTAGAACATTCTATCCAAGAGATGATAGAAATCTACAATAGTAATATTGTACATCGAGTTAATCCTTTCTTTGCATCAATCCTGTTAGAAAAATGGCATAAACTGTATAATATTAATTTTGCAGGTGAGGATACTAAGGTTTAGAATTTGTGTCAGTTTGATCCCTATCAACCCAATCCAATTAAAGCTAATGTAGCAAAGTACTAAAAATAAAATAAAATAAATCCATGTGTGCTTATATGTATGTATACATGTCCATATGTGTATATATATATATATATGTTGTGTGTATATATATGAATATAATGTATACATATTATATGTCATATATATATGAAAACGCCCACACACATGCATATGCACACAAAAACTGCAGGAGAAGGGAGAGAGTAGAGACAGCTAAATAGATTAAAAAAAAGCTTCCCAGAGGGCCTGGTAACTGAGCCAAGAAGAGAGTTCTAAGAAAGTTAAGGCTTCTTAATGGCAGAGGTAGAGAGGAGGACAATCCAAGGATAAGGGAAACTCTTTGTAAAATCATATTATCAGAAGATAGGGAAGAAAAATCAGTTTGACTGGAATCTGGAAGCAATATGGAGACCAGGAAGGTTGTTAAGCAGAGGATAACATGGGCACATGGCCAACTAATTGTAGGGACAGAGTCTTTTATTTGTCTTTTAACTCTGAAATCAATGCCCATTTGGTTAAGCATAGGATCTTAGGAGCCTAAATTTAAAGCGAGCAGGAGTCACAAGGTGTATCCTCTCCAAATCTCTCCTTTTACACATGGGTGATGAAATGACATAGTTAAGTGGTGAGGCTTCAGCATACTATCTATTCACTCACCTTGCTTAAACTATACTATCTCTTACATTATTACTCACATTCACTTTATTTCAGTTTTGTAGCCTAGAGCATCATGATCTCTTTTAAGTCATGTTTGCTTATATATGAGGAAATAATGATTTTCAAGGAAAATTAGGGACAACTAGATGGTGCAGTGGATAGAGCACCAGCCCTGAAGTTAGGAGGACCTATGTTAAAATCTGACCTCAGACACTTAACACTTCCTAGCTGTGTGAAATATAATAGCTCAAAATTGTACTGTTACTTTTTCATTATATGAATTAACACCTATAATTTTCTACACATAAATGTGTTTGTGTGTGTGGAGATAGAGATAGATAATAGATAGATAGTTGGACAGATGGATGGATGGATGGATAAATAGATGGATAGATAGATAAGAAATATTATAGATAGATATACACAAACTACCTTAAGCTTCCATCCTTTTATAAAGTTCAACTCAATTTAACTTCAGCAGATATTCATTCCTAGTACTATGGCTAGATGGTTGGTACTTCATATGCTGAATACCAGGGGAAGAAGAGAATTTATGATATGATATGGTGCCTGTCTTCATGAAATTTAGAGTTAAAGAAAATGTCTACTCCACAGAAAAAATGAGGCTACAGCTTTATCCCCTTCTTTATACTCAGACTCCCTTTTTATGGTTTCATTTTCCTTTAAAATTTCCCTTGAAGTTTCCTTTTTTTCACTTAATTAAATATATATTCAACTCAGAGAGGATGAGGTTGAAGCTAAGGTGTGCTTTGCTTTGATCTGTGTCCTTGATTGAAAATAATAGACACAACTTTCAAAATTAACATCATACAGTGACTTTCCTTCATTTCACTTATGGAATTTGCACATGGGAAGTTTCAGTTTATCTTTACTCCTTTAGAACTTGCCCATCTAAAAATTACTTGTTGGTAAATTTCCTTCCTGAGATACTTTTACCTATTATTTGATTAACAGTTTAAATACATATACATAGGGAGTCTAAATTCTTTTTAGTACTAAAATCAGTTTCCTATTTCTGTCTGCAGAACTGAGAAACTGAAAAGACAATCTTCCATCCCAAGACCATATAAATATTGATGTCTCCATTCTTCTGGTCCTATTGTGATGAAAATGTGGAAAGAGTTGATGGTTTCTTTGAAAAAAAGAAATCAATGAAAATATCAAGACAAGCCGTAATGTCAAGTAAGTCCAATAATCTGATAGCCACTAATGGCTAAAAGAATCATGAGGTGGGCAAAAATGAAGTTTTAAGATGATGTAGGTTACTAAACAAAAGCTCCCTGGATCTCTTAACCAGCGTGAAAATGTCCTGGATTTATGTTCAATCCCTGCCTGCTTTCTAAGAGGTTATCTAATTAACATTCTTTGTGTTTGACACTACCCTTTATCTTAGCCTAAAGATACCCTGTAAAAGCACATTTTGTCTTTCAGTTAAGACATGCAGAACAATCCCATGAACAAACAATGAGAAAATCAAGCCAGACAGCAGCTGGAGTAGACCCAGTTTCTAGACATTCCCATCACAAATAATGAGTAAGACAAAGAGTGACGGCTACGATAGCAAATGAAAGGTGACCTGCTTCCTGTACCATGAGAGGCAGGTTCTCACCAAAAAATAAAACATTTTTTCAGCCAGAAATAGGACCCTAATAAGAAACAGACCAGGCCACAGTCTGATACAGAGAAACGGGTTTAGGATGAGTATCACTAGGATGAGTATCACTGAGCCTGGATTAAATTCTCATTCATTTCCATTGATGTTGGGAAGTCCATCTAATTTCTCTGTGACTCAGTTTTCTTATCTATAAAACAAGGGGACTGAATCAGATCTGTTAGTCAATGAACCTTAATTAAACACTTACCATGTAACAAGAATACAATAGCAAATATAAGCAATTACCCCATGCCCTTATCTAATAGCACATCTGGGTCCCAAGACTGGATGACTCGGCTCCATATGTAGATTCATTGCTCCTGTCCCTAACTGTAAATACAGTGGCAGCCATGTCTGTAGTTAATGGAAGTCTTAAATAAATGTGTGTTCTTGAGTCAGAAAAAAAAAAAATTAAAAGAGATGACTTGCCTTCATAAAGCTCACGGTAAGTGGGGAGGGAAGGGAAGGAAAGAGTAGAAGGAGACATCATGTAAGTGTACAATAAAAATCAAGGTAAATGGAGGAGAGAGGGCATTAGTACCTAAGCTAGAGGAATGAGGAAAGGCTTTATGTATAAGGTGTCACTTGACCTGCGTTCAGAGGTTGGGGAATAGAATTAATGGTTTGAAATGAAGAAGGAGAAAAAAACAATTGAAGTCTATTCTCCTCAACTCTCCCCACTATATGAAGACCAGTCTTGCTGATAATTCCTTGAAGCTAGGCAACAGGAATAGTGTCTTCAAATAGTAACTGAGTAATTGCAAGCAATGGCATGTTTCTGGCCCAGTCTCAAATTAAAAGGATAAAGTGTGATGGACTGATCCATAGAACAGTAACACTTGGGAGCTTTACATTCTAAAACCCAGATTCTTAGCCTGAAGTCTAATGTCCCCTCTCCACATCTAAGAGATCTGTAGATAGAATTTGGGTGGTCCATAAATTTTGCAAAATATCTTTAATAATTATGCTCAAAAAATTTACTATGTATTGTATTGTATTTGTTTTAAAATATTATTATGAGGAATCCATAGGTTTGCCAGAATGCCAAAGGAATCCATGACATGAAGGAAAAGATTAAAGAATGTCTCTTCTAGAGAAAGGAACATAAAACAGAGGGACCTGAGAGATGATTTATTCCAACTTCCTCAATTTACAAATGAAGAAACTGAGATCTGAAGAAATAAGATCACTCACCATTGTAGCATCTATCTTCATAATAATTATGTTGATTTTATCCTCCCTTCTGAACAAACACATCACCTCTTTCTCCCAGTCAGAAGCCAGAAGATGAGAAGAAAAAGACTATAGCTTCCATTAGCAACTACTGCGAGCTGTGTAGCTCTGCAGGATAGGCGAAAAAGGAAAGTATCCTTTCACTTAAGAAATAGAGTTCCTATAAGCCATTTAGGGGGTCAGGGAGAGAAGGGAGAGTTAAATAGAGAAATTATTCAAATGCAAGAGGAAATATAGGTTGTGTCCAAAGAAATAGCTAACAGGTTCTGTAAGATGAGAAGCAAATCCAGGTGTTGACATCAAGGAGGTAGTGGTGTTTGAATTGGTCTTGAAAGATAAGCAGAATTTTGATGAGTTAAATGTGAGAGCATTACAGGAATCAAAAGTAACAGAGGAAGGACACAGAGATGGCAGTGGTTATTCATGGAATAGAGAATAAACCAGTTTGTGAATGTCAGATTTTAAAGATTGTCTGAAATACATTTAGATTAGGGGGATATTTACTACTTTAGTAGATCTGTGCTTTTATTAGTTAAGTCAAAACAACAGGAATTTATTAATGCTGGGAGCCATACTAGATAATGGGGATATCGAAAAAAATTAAAAAAAAATTCTGGCACTGTTTTTGGAGCCCACATTTTAATGGGGAAAACAACATAAAATCCACAGTGAACATACTTGATATATGTATGTATATATATATATATATATATATATATATATATATATATATATATGATAAACAGGAGATGATTTCTGAGGAAAGGAATTAAAATTAAGGAGGAAAGAGAAAGCCATTTTGTGGAAGTTAGGATTTTAATTGAGACTTGAAGAAAGCCAGGAGGCAAAGCTGAGGAGGGAGACAGTTCCAGATGTGGGGGACAGCCAGTGGAAATGCAAGTTGTTAGGAGGAATATCTTCTGCAAGCAATTGCAAAAATGCTTATATCACCAGATTAGAGTACTTGTAGGGAGGGAAGGTATAAGATGCCTGGAAAGGTACAAAGGGACCAGAAGCCCTCAGTGAAAATCCCACTTCTATAGATTTTAATGGGAGCCTCTCCATGCCTTCAAAAATCTCCAAGAAAAGACTTGCCAACTCTGGAAGTTCATTACAAGTGGGGATTATCGTATTCTTTATACACATATCAGAAGAGCTTATCATAGTCCCTGGTACATGGTAGATACTTAGCAAATGCTTTTTGATTGTTGATGGTGTTCTTTTTGTTTATTTAATATGTCAGCGTTCCACCTTAATACCCAGGCTGTTGTTGGGTTTCCTTTCATTCCTGTTATGGGAAAGTACAAAGTGATAGGAGTGATCCAAGGACAATCATTAGATTTTAGATATAGAATTAGAAAAAGATCTTAGAGATCATCAACTCAATTAAAATTAAAAACATTATTCAAGCAAACAGTTATTTCAACCTCTTAATTCTACAAAGGAATAAATGGAGAAACAAAGTTAAGTGAGTCCATGATGACCTAGGTAGTTAGTAGCTGAGAATAAATAGGAACCCGGGTTTCAAATCTCCAGAGCTTTTCTCCTCCATAACATATTTACTTTTCTTGTTAGTTTATTCAGTCATTTCAGTCATATCTGACTTTGTGAACTCATATGAGGCTTTCTTGGCAAAGATGTTGGTTTGCCATTTCCTTCTTCAGCTCATTTTATAATGAGTAAATGAAGCAAACATGAATGCATTTCCTGTCATTTCTCTTTTTCAGTTCAGTTTTAGTAACAGACTGCAGCCTCTTTATGTCTATCACACATCATTCTATTAAGATTTGGGCCATTTGCAACTTTAAGTTTTCCAATTTTATGTTTGTTCTGTGACTCACACTCCAATAGCATCATCATTGTTGTTGTTTAGTCATTTTTTTCAGTCACAATTGATTCTTCATGACAGTATTTTGGGTTTTCTGGTCAATGATATTAGAATGGTTTGCCATTTTCTTCACCAGCTCATTTCACAGAAGAGGAAACTGAGGCAGACAGAGTTAAGTGACTTGCCAGGGATAACACAACTAATAAGTATCTCAATCCCAATTTAAATTCAAATTTTTCTGACTTCAGACCTGGCACTCTGTACCACCAAGCTATCTTTAGCATTACTCAGAGAATATCATTGTTAAGGAAATGGGCTTTTGCAGCGGTGAAGAGATTGGGATCACAGAAAACATTCAAGCTTCCCAAATGGAAACCAGCCTCATCTATGCTTCTCATTGTCCACTGATAATCTCTGTACAAGATATACATAATGATGGATGTACCCCAGGGTTTGCTTCTTTGGCCATAGATCATTACCTTCATAGCTTGGGCAATATAATTTTTTCTACTATGTTTTTTCCTCATGGTTGATTTATATTTATATCACTTTCATTGATTTGGATATGACCAAACAAAATCTTCTCTGCTCTGGGGCTGGATATAACTGAAGTTTGTGACGACCCTCACCTTCAATGAAAATCAATTATTCCTTGCATTAGATTTCCCCTAAAGAAAAGAAGCAAAATCATGAACTTGTTCCTTTGTAGACTCATTTCTTGGTCCTTCTAAGGACAAAGGATAATAAAGTAGCACACTGCTATGTACAGATTACCTTGGAGTATAAAATGTCACTAAGGGACATATGTAATGAACATCAAAAGGAAAATATGAAAATTGATATAAGAAATTAATATAAATATATGTAATATTGATATATGTTATATATCATATAACTCATTCAATAATATGACATTCTATTTAATTATGGATATTAAAACACATTTACATAAGAAGTTAATTAACAGGAACATTATATAATATTAATTTCAGTCTAGTATACATAATGAGATAATGTAATTCCATGATATATATTATATTTAGAATATGGGACACCTATATGACATATAGATATAATGTGGAGGCAGACAGATGACTCAGTAGACAGAGCATGGGAACTGGAGTCAGGAATATCTGAGTTAAATTCAGCCTCAGATTCTCACTTATGGATGGTATGGTCCTGGCTGGAGGATCTGTGTTAAGTGTTAGGCCAAAATTAACACAGGCAGCAGAGAATTAATCCATACTTTGTTGTATCTCAGCTTTACAGGCTGCATTGAGGACACAGATATTAGAATGACTACCAGATAGAGCCATATGCTTATTTCATTATTGCGTGCCTAAGAAATCTGGACATTATACCACCCCCATGCCAGGAAACCAAATCACTTACATATAAATTGTCTTAGGAAGATTCTGAAGATCACCTGGCAGGATAAGGTCTCAGACACCAGACACAAAGATCCATTTTTGAACTAAACAGCAACTCTACTGCTGAGTGCACAACTCTATTGGGCTAGCCACGTTGTTTGAATGCCAAATGTACACTTGCCAAAAAGATTATTTTATGGAGACTCACAAGGTGGTCAGAAAAAGCAATACGAGAAACTCTCAAGATCTCTCTTAAGAACTTTAGAATAGATTTATGACATGGGAGACACTAGCACAGGACCACATCAAGGATGTGCTCTGGTCAATGCTCTGTGCTCTATGAGCAAAGCTGAATATTAGAAATGCAAGGTATGCAAAGTTACAGTGTTCAACCCAGATGTTCATAGAGAGTTTTTGTGTCCAACCTGTGGCAGTGCATTCGGAGTTTACATACCCTTATCATTCACTGCCATACACATTGTAATTCTATTCTAACATAGTGATGTCATTCTGATTCTCTTTGAGAATGAAGGAAAATAACCATCTTAGAACTGGTCATAATGAATGGGGACATCTATGTGGCTCAGTGGATAGAGTGCTGGGTCTGGAAGCAGGAAAACTCTCATTTTCCTAAATTTATATCTGATCTTAGACATTTACTTTGTGACTCTACACAAGTGACAACCCTATTTACCTCAGTTTCCTTACTGCAAAATGAGTTGGAGAAGGAAATGGCAAACCACCATTCCAGTATCTATAGGGGAAAAAAATAGGGAGTCAGGTCACAGTCAATAGTCACAGTGGGGTTACAACTGAAGAACAACAATAAATGGTATGAGAAGCATGTAGAAAGGAGGTCCTGAATTTGGTACACTAAGCTCATTGTTAAAGGACCTGATTTCAATTTTCCACTATGCCATGTAACACTTATGTGATCTTGGGCAAGCCAATTAGCCTCTTAGGGCCTGTTTTCTTATCTGAAAATAAGGGAATCATATTTGATAGCCTTCAAGTCCCCTTCCAACTATGCATCTATGATGCCATACACAGGATATTATTTTAATTTTCTTTTTTTTGTCCCAGGCCTGTGATATCATTGGGGTAGTGTTAGAATTTTATTTATAGCTATCCCTTCTACATTGCAGGGCTTGGTGTCCCCACAACTTAGAAAATCTACATACTATTTTTTTGGTCCTTTTTTGTATCAGAGAAAAAGTCTGAATTGTTATTATATTAAAAGATAAAATATGTTGATATTATACAATAATATATATGCACACATATACATAAATATGTCTATATATACATATATATGTATGCATATATATGTGTGTATATATATATATATATTATATATATAAAATATTTCTGAGTTTTTAAATTTTCTATGTCATTTATCTGGCTTTCATTTGTCATGTGTATCTCATGCAAAACTCTCTCCAAATTCCCATTTAATTTTTTATACCAACCTGTGATATATTGAAACTGTGATGGAGAATTAAATGATGTAGAAGGGGTAACTACATAGATGTTCAATTTTTTTTGTTTTTTTTTTTGTTTTTTTTTTTTGAAGTGTTATGGACCTAAAGAGTTGTTTTTAGGGGTACATAGAGATCAACTGTCTTTCCCACATCCCCAAGTCAGGAAGCATACAGGGTAGAAAATGAGACCTTCCTGAATCCAACACTAGCCTTCTATCTTCTAAACCCATTGCTTAGGATTTCAGTTAGAGTTTTCTTATTCAAGATAATACCCATTCAACTATATTATGGTTAAACTGGTTATGGCTTTCTTCATTGGGATTCTTAGGGAAATTTTTAGTGATATTGTCTCAAGCATGAATTTTTAAAAGACAATGAGGGAGGTAGGGTAAGAGGTAGGGCAGTCTCTCTCTTTTTACCTTTCCTATTTGTAAAAACTGGTAATGAATTCTACCATTTTTTTAGGACTCACATCATGCGTGGTAAAACACTATTGGAAGAATCTCCAGTCTTTCTATGTTTTTGGTTGGAGAGAGAAATGTTCTACTCTGAAGAATTCTCCTATTTGGTCCTTTACCTTTCTCTCCTGCCTTTACTCCACCTCTTTTTCAATCCCTTCATCCCCATCTCAGGGATTTATAAAGAGAAATTATTAGGCTTGCTATCAGTGATTATCCTGTAAACATTAGATCCAGTCAGTTGTACTAGACCTTCAGCATCCTTGATAGAGGCAGCATGGTGATAACCTTTGAAAGAAGACCAAACTGAGGAAGTAGTGGTGTGATAAGGCCTACTCATCAATAGAGAGCAGGGGGTGGAACTGGGGATTAGGTTTTAAGGAAGCCCTGATTAAATTACACATTCTGGAAAAGGTCAGTCCCAGAAGGTGGTGCAGACCACTGATAAGATTATCCTATAATTATAATGGGCTCCTAAAACAAATATATAAATGATCCAAGAGACAAAGACAATTCCTCTCTCCCCAAACTTAAGGAAAACAGGGTTTACTTTAGACTTGCTTGGAAGGTGATGTTTTTTTATATTCCATAGAAACTTTATTGAATAAATCAGGAAATAACAGAAGAATGAAGTTTGTCAGAAAGGAAGGTATTCTCCTCTAATAAATGCACATGGCATAAATCAACGGGAAAAGCAAACACATGAGCCATTAGCAAGCTTGACACACTTTTTCAGTGGTGGTAACTTCAATCTCCATGTTTGCTTGACAGAAAAGCTCCAAAATATGCAAGCTCAAGGATAGTTGTTGACAGGGAGGCAGAATGAGATGAATTTTTAACAAGGAATGAAAAAAGGTGTCCAAACAGAATAGGAATTGGATAAAGCCACTGTGGTGAAGGTAACACAGAGTATACTTGGCCTAGATGAACTATATTCTAAATTACTCAAAAAAGGAATGGAATAGAATTAACGTGTCAGATTAAACATAGCCCCCCCCCCCAACTCTCCCAATATTCACCTCTAAACAACTTTAATATAATGCCTCAATTAAAATATTGGAGTTACAGATCCAGCCAAAAGCTATAGTGAGGCATTTTTCCATCCAAAGATAACTTAGTAGAAATGCAGGAGATGTTTGTGTGTATACCTATATGGAAGCCTATCCAGAGCTGACATATATGACAGTGACAATATGGGTGAAAGCAGTAGCAGTGGCAGCTCCAAGACCTTTTGATCCACAGACAACTGATCAGAAAGATTGCAGGACAGAGAAACTATTTCCAGGATCCAAGATGGAGAAGTAAAAAGCGAATTGCTGTAACTCTTCTGTGTTCACCTCTAGGCAACCATGAAATAGTGCTCCATACAGGCCCTGGAGTAGCTTAAGAGCAACGAGACAGAGTAAAATAATCTTTTAGCCCAGGAAACTTGGAAGCTGAGCAGGAGTGGTTTGTCTTACTTGGGTAAAGTGGGGAGGATGTAGTCCAGTCCTAGCAAGCCCCACCTCCAGAGATCAGATCACTAAGTGCTTTAATTTAGCCCCAGAAAAAATGTAGAAACTCTCCTGCTGGCCTTAGTACAAACCAGAAATTACCACTAGGACCCAGCTCAACAACAGGAAAACCTCCAGACTTCTACAATTTTCAGCCATCCTCTACCACAGCACAGCACAAGATCCTAGAGTCCCATGTGGAACTTAGGGAAACATTAATGCAGTATCAAGTAAACAGCCAGAATCTGTAACTACTGACACAAGAAACCTGAGACAGTATTCCTTCCACCTTGAGAGTAGAGCACAAATTTTAAAAGAAAAGAAAAAGATCCCCCCCCCAAAAAAAAGATGAAAAACAAGAAGAATCAGACAATAGAAACTTATTATGGATAGAAACTTATTATGGTGACAGGGAAGACCAAGACACTAACTCTGAAGGTACAACAATATCAAAATACTTGTGGGTAAAACCCCTAAGAAAAATAGAAAGGGATCTTAAGCCTATAAAGAACACATGGAAGAGCTCAAAGATGAGTGTAAAAATCATTTATGAGAAGTAGAAGAAAAATTAGGAAAGGAAATTAGAATGATATAAGAAAATTATAAAAAAAGAATTCACAACTTGAAAAAAATCCTTAAAAAGTAGAACTAGCCAAAAGGAAAAGGAAAAACAAAAATTCACAGAAGAAAACAACTCCTTAATGAGTACAATTGTCCAAAAGGAAACGAAAGTACAAAAGCTGATTCAGGAAAACAATACCTTTAAAAGTCAGAATAGGGAAAATGGAAGCTAATGGCTTGATGCAACATCAACAATAAATAAAACAAATTCAAAAGAATGAAAAAAAAATGGAAGAAAATGTGAAATCCTTCATTGGGGGAAAAAAAAACTGACCTGGAAATAGATCCAGGAGAGCTAATATTAGAATCACTGGACTACATGAAAACCATAATCAAAAGGAGAATATGGATTTTTTTTTGTGTGTGTGTGTGTGTGTGAGGCAATTGGAGTTAAGTGACTTGTCCAGTGTTACACAGCTAGAAACTGTTAAGCGTCTAAGACCATATTTGAACTTAGATCCTCCTGACTTCAGGGCTGGTGCTCTATCCATTGAGCTATCTAGCTGCCCCTGGACAGCATCTGTCAAGAAATTGTCAAGGAAAACTGTTCTGATGTCTTGGAACAGAGGTATAATAGGCATTGAAAGAATCCACCAAACACATTAGGAAAATATCCCAAAATAAAAGCTCCAAAAAGACTTATAGCCAAATTTCAGATCTATCAGATTAAGGAAAAGATAATACAAGTGACCAGCAAAAGCAATTCAAATATTGAGGAGTCCAAATCAGATTTACACAGGATTTGGCAGCTGCAACATTAAAGTACTGGAAGTCATGAAATATAATATTCAGGAATGTAACAGAGCAAGGACTACATCCAGGAATTGCCTGCCCAGTGAAATTAAACATATTTCAGGGGGAGGGAGGGAATGGTCATTCAAAGAAATAAAAGGATTTCAGGATTTCAAAAGGAAAAAAAAACAAAACTAAACCAAAAAAACAAAAACAAAAACAAAACAAAAACAAAAAAACTGATCACCAATGTATAAAACCCCTAAATATCCAATATCAGGTCTAATATCAGGACCCAAGAGAAGTCTAAACAAGTAAAAAGGAAGAGGAAAACAAAAGAGATTCAACAGAGCTTAATTGTTTACATCACTACACAGGAAGATTTTCTTGTAATTATTAAATATTTGGATCACTAATAGTATAGCTAAAAGGAATATTCATAGACAGAGGGTACAGGTATAAGGTAAATTTGAAAAATGATACAATAAAAAATTAAGGAATAATAAAGAGAAGTGTCCTGAGTGCAAAAGGAAGGATGGGGTAGAATGGAGTAAATTATTTCACTTGAAGAGTCATGAAAACCCTATTACAATGGAATGCAAGATGAAAGGTTGGTCATGAGCATCACTTGAATCATACTGTCCTCAGCACTGGCTTGAAGAGGGAGTAATGTGCACAATCAGTTGAATATTTATTGAATATAGATAACTATCTTATTTGACAGGGAAGTTGGAAGAGAAGATATTAAGTAAAAAAAGGAGTGGTGGAGACTGACTGAAGGGAGGGCAGATCACTAGAAGTGGTAGACAAAACAAAACTGTTGAGAATAAAAGGGTAAGAGGAAAGTGAGAGAGAGGAAAAACAGAAAGACTATGATGGAAGAAAATACACAGATAGCAATCATAACTGTGAATGTGCAAATTAGAAAAGCAAGAAATTGACTTCCTGTTAGATTTATAGGGAAGGAAAGAATTCATGAACAAGAGATAACAATATAAAATGAAAAATAAATAATTCGATTATGTTAAATTAAAAAGATTTTGCACAAACAAAACCAATTCAATAAGATTAGAAGGAAAGCAGGAAGATAGGAAACAATCTTTACTTCATATGTCTCTGTTAAAGGACACAGTTTTTCAAATATATAGAGAATGGAGTCAAATTTGTAAGGCTACAAAGGACTCCATAAATGGCCAAAGGATATGAACAGGAAATTTTTAGACGAAAGAATGAAAGCTCTCTAAACACATCTGAAAAAAATGTTCTAAATCAAAAATGTTCTAGTACAGTCTAGGTATAGTATAACAAAACCAAAATTAGATAATCAACAATACATAATGTAAATAGATAATACTAGATAATTAGAAGATTCAGTGAATGAGAACAGCTAGGAATATCAGCAAGTTATGTAATTTTGTAGTTGGAAAGATCATTAGAAATAGTATTTAGTTCATCCCTTTCATACTATAAAAAGAAGACAAAGAGAAAAGAAAAGGAACTTCCACAGTTCATATACCTAGCTGAAATCAAGATCTCCTGGCCACTTCAGTGTTCTTTCTCCTAAATAGAATCACAAAATTTGAGAATCTGAAGAGTTCTCAGCAGCCAACTACTTTAATTCATATACTAAGAAACCTCATTAAAAATAAAAAAATCAATTGGTATGTGATCTTCCATTTGAATCCTTCTATGAGGAGAGAGGGAATCTATTTCTTCTCCATCAGTTAATTTATTGTTGGACTACTCTAATCCTTTCTTGGTGCCAAAATTAAATTTATTTCTTTTCTAATTCTTGCTCTTTGTTCTTGGTTGTATCCTTTGGAGTCAAACTGAACAAGTCCAATTTCTCCCCCATGACACTCCTTTAAATACTTGAACATCTCTATCATGTACCCTGAGTCTTCTCATTTCTAGGCTAAATCTCAGCAATATCTTCAATGTCAATTCAAAGAAAGGCATTGATTGAGTATAGAGAAAATTGGTGGTTTAGGACTTGTGACCAAGATTTGACAGAATAACTTAATTAACTATTGTGGATATTTACTTATAACATACTCTTGTAGAAGTAATGGCCATAGTAAAACATTTACTCCTGAATAAGAAAGTAGGAGCAGGAGATAAGAAAGAAAATCAAAATGGAAATAGGGCATCCAAACACTCTAGAGACCTAATAAAAAATCCATAATGATTGATAAAGTATAATCTCTTCAAGCTGGTATTTAAAGTTCTTAAAAATTCAGGTCCCATATACTTCTTCAGACTCATTTTCTTTTACTTCCCTGATATAATCTATGTGCTGCCCAAACTAAACTCCTAATTATAATTTCCCTTATTTGAACTTTCCATTTTCCATTCCTGTGCCTTTGTAAAGGTTGGTCTTCAATTCCTCGAATGGACTCCCTCTTCCCTCCTGATTCATAGAATCCTTAGTCAGGGTACTTCAAGATTAAGCTTAGTTGCAACCTGCTTTAAAAACTCTTAAAAGGATTCAAAATCCAATTCTGCTATTATCATAATCTTAGCAAGCCATTTAACCTTGCTCGACCTCTACTTCATCAATAAACAGATAATTGGAGTAGTGGACTTCTGATATCATTTCCAGTTAAAAATCTACCAAAACTATTACATAGAGAAGAAGAAACATAGATCATATTATTGAAATATTTGAAACTTGAAAGTTTGCAAAATAAAAATCTGACTAACTTGATTCCAAGAAGATTTAACAGAATAGTTTGTTTACAACTTGTAGTTGAGTTTCCAGATTTCAACTATACAGGCAACCAATAATTCTAAGGATATATTGGAATGTAAAACAATGCTCAGTTTTGGATAGTTTTGAAATTGTTTTCCACGGGAAAAATAATCATTTAAGGGTAAAAGGTACCAAAACTCATTTTGAGAGAAAATAGAGGTGATTCCAACACATTTAAAACGTTGCTGAAGATATACATTTCAGCACTTATTATAAAATTGTCATTTTCATATTTTAACATCACTTTGCATAGAAAATATACATAATATAGTAGATATGTAGATATTGTTGGAGTCTTCTTTGGTATGTAGCAAGTAATTTCATTCAGAATAAACAATTGGTAGCTTCCCTTACAAACTGATAGATAGACATGTCCAGCTTATTATCAGTCAATTTTCTTTGGAAATTCCATTTTGCCACTGATGGTTAGAAAATAGAGTTGGCATGTTAATGAAACAAAATAGATTTGTAGTTCAGCATAATCTAGCCTTATACATAGACAGAGTAAGTGACTACCTACATAGAATTATTTGAGGGATTCTAAAAGCCACTTTGGATAAAATATTCTCCCCTTGCCTACGATGGTGACTAAAATTCTTCTTCAAGAAACGTATTTCTTTGGATTAAAACGACCTCAATTTGTGTTCTAATTTCTTTGTTTCTGGACAGCGTAAGAGCTTTCTAACTGGTCTCTCTATGTGCTTCCAGGCTTTTCACTTTCCAATCAAGCTTTCATGGCACTCACAGAATAATCTTGATACATAGGTCTGAATGATCATGGCACTTCATTTTAAAGATTTCTATTTGCTTGTCAAATGAAAAATTAATTCCTTAATCTGGCATTCAAGACATCACAATATTGTTTGAATTTGACTTTTCATCCTAATTCAGTTTATTTATTTATTTATTTGTTTTAAAAGCATTTTAAATCTTTCATGGACAGAATGGCCACATGGCCATTATTATGTTTTATGTGATTTATTATCTGAGCTTAAAGGGACAAAAAGTCTTTAAAACTTTTAGATTTTTTTGAGGAGGGAGAGTGAGGTCTGAGTTTAGACCTGCTAATGTTTCATTGAATTCTCTTCAGCAGTGCAGAGTAGTCTTTCATCTGTAATTTAGAATTTTAAAAATTACTCTTGAGTGCAAAATGATTAAATGACTTGCTAATAATAATACAGTGAACTTTTGTCAGGGACAATACTTTTATGTCTTCCTGACTGCCAGTCCAGAATTCTATTCTTTAAGTTAGTGATTTCCACATTTATGTTTGCTTGTAAAAATAATTCTGAGCATGCTGTATATATATATATATATATATATATATATATATATATACACACATCAATCTATATTTATATCTTTTCACCTCTGCCTTTAAATTTCCCTAGATTTCCTTGAGACTCGGCCCCAACCATAATCTCCTGAAAAATCTTTTCCTTCTATGTACTTATTTATTTATATACTATGTCCCCATTAGAATGGGACCTTATTAAAGATAAATACTATTTTTGGTCTTTCTTTAGAATAGGGTCTGGCACATTTGTTGTTGTTTAGTCATTTTTCAGTCATGTGTGGCATATTGTGATCCCATTTGGGGTTTTCTTAGTAGAGACACTGAAGTGGTTTGTCATTTTCTTCTCCAGTTCATTTTACAGATGAGGGAACTAAGGCAAATAGGATTAAGTGACTTGCCCAGGATTGCACAGCTCTGTCTGAAGCCAGATTTGAATTCAGTAGATGAGTCTTCCTGACCTCAGGCCTGGCACTGTATCCTCTGCATCAAAATTTTTGTTGATGTATTCTGTATAAATCTCTTACTGTATGTGACTCTCTTTTTGTATAGGTTAAAGTTCATTGAGATAAAGGAATTGTTTTATTTTTGTTTTTGTATCCTCAATGACTATCACAGTACTACTCTACCACAATACTACATGTAGTAGGTGCTTAACAAACATTTATTGATCGAAGATATTAGAGGTATGATGTAGAGGGAAAAATCTACTGGCATGTATATTATTGGTACAACATTTTTATTAATATAAATTAAAACTCAACTATGATCTCTCTTGATAGTGATTTTATTGAAAGATGGAAGAATCATTTCAAAGCTTATACACACACACACACACACACACACACACACGTATTTATTTTGAAGATGATTCCTTATGTAAAGCAAGTTTGAGCTCTGCCAAAAAAAAGCTTGGATAAGGCAGGCATAGTTCAGTATTTCCACTAAAGAAAAATAGAAAAATCTCTAAATTATGAATTAAATTTACAACATATTTTACTATTTTATAAGTTAATTTTTTTCAGTTTCAGTACTTTAAGATGGCATTTTGTATCAGGTAATCAATTACTAACAACTTATCAAAAGCATTTTTTTCTTCATTCTAAATTTCAGTATTGGAAGCAAAATTGAAGAAAAAGGAGAAAAAATGCATATGGGCTTCTTATTCTTCTTATTTCACACCTGCTTTCTCTGTTCCCTAACTTCACTATAAATTATTTTTTTCTACCTTTTTCTAACACAAAGGTTTTTGTTTTGTTTTGTTTTGTTTTAGCAGTAAATGAGAGTAAATGGATAGCTCTGTTTTATATTTGTGATCTGCAGATAGTGTTTGATATTTGAGATTAAGTATAATTTGGGACTTTATTTTTCATTGTGCCATTAGCTTTGAATCAGAAAACAACAAAATCTTTCTGTTCTTTTTTGGACCCTAAGGTAAATTAAATTATTTGAAAATTTTCAAAAGAATTTCTACTTTTCTAATTTTTTAACATCTAGAACAGTGATTAGAACATAGTAAGTCCTTAATGAATTTTTATTGATTGTTTCTTTTTACCATTAAAATTCTGAAAAATATGTTTTTAGGATATTAAGAACTTCTGAAACAGAGAACAATTTATAAAATGGCATAAGTAATATAGCAGAAAAATGATACTAAAAGATATAACATATCTGCTCATGGTGAATAATTTGACTTCATAAGCCTGGTGGAAAAGTCAACCTCTCTCCCCTTAGCAGAGAAGTCATGGGCAAAAGAGGCATTTGTTGTCATTTTGATCAATATATGGGTTTATTTTGCTTATCTTTTTACTCTGCTTTCTTTTTTGTAAGGGAATATACTAGGGCTAGATTGGAGGGATTGAGAAGTTACTGTCATCTATAAAGCATCAATAATAGATTTATTTTATTAAAGCTAGAATTGCTCATCACACATAAAAGAATGATATCTCTAACATCATTTTATAGACATTAGCCTTCACATATGCTACAATACAAATCAAAGTTTTGTTTTGGTTCAGTTTGTTGTTTTTTCTCTTTTCTCTTTGGTGCTTTCTAATAAACTTATTCACTTAACATATGTGTGAGCCAGATATATGAAGTACATTAAATGAGCCCCTCAAGGCTCTCTGAAAAATCCTAGCTCAGCTCTCCATTTCCTTATTAAACTGAAGTTGGGCTTGTGGGTGCTTAAGACTTGAAAGAAGAAAATTCCTGATGAGGTTGTGACCCTCTGTGGTGGGTTTGGTGAGACAATAAAAAGGGCAAGTCCCCAGCTGTGTACATGTTGACTAGTGAAACTCAGATGTGGGGTCACTGGTGAAAGAGACTTAATTTAGTGTGGGTGCTCATAGTAAAAGG
This sequence comes from Sarcophilus harrisii, assembly GCF_902635505.1. Classification (NCBI taxonomy): domain Eukaryota; kingdom Metazoa; phylum Chordata; class Mammalia; order Dasyuromorphia; family Dasyuridae; genus Sarcophilus; species Sarcophilus harrisii. Next base: position 61,167,169 of record NC_045428.1, on the reverse strand, counting down.
TATAGGCGAAGAAGAAAAATCCAAGAACAGAAAAAGAAAGAGGCTTTAAAAAGGTATGTAATTTTTCTTCATGCTTAAGACAAGAGAGATAGATACTTTAATGATCTGAATGCCTGGGGCTGCATCTAAATCAGGTCAATAATGAGCTTGTGGACCTGTGAAGTCATTTATTTAGTTCAGGCAGTGAGGGGCCCAAGGGAGCTATTCATTAACAAAGGCAACCATTACCTGATGATTGTGTTTGTGTTCAATACCAAAATGAATTGTTCACCATCACTTGAAAGAAATGGGAACCAAATAATTGTAAGCTAGATTTGCTAGTTGGGTAGAAAGGGCAGGAATTTAACAGGTGGGAGATATTTGACACTTTTCTAAGAAAATTGAATTTACATAGTCTAACCACAGAACAGATCTAATGTGGCCCAGGAATCAGGAGATGAATGGAAGACACTGAAGTCATGTTGGTTATAGCTTGTGGTTATGCTTAACCAAATAAATCAAAGAATCCATGAGAAGTAGTAATGATGATTAGAGAGATGGATTTGGACCCCAAAGAATTAGGTTTCAATTTGCTTTTCTATAGAAAAAAAAAAAAATATATATATATATATATATATATATATATGCAACTCAATCTCTCTGAGCCTCAGTTTCCTATTCTTAAATGGGAATTATAAAGAATCCATATTTCATGAGAATATTTTAAAGATTACATGATATAAACAAACATGTGATGTTAAATATTTAACAGTAGGGTCTCCTGGCAGGGGGAGAGGAATTTGAATCGTATTATTAACATTTTTTTTTTACTTTCTTTAGACAATTTACAAAGCAATAACTTACTTTGGATAGTAGCATTGGTAATTTTGGATTTTACTTTTTACTTTCTTTCAAGGTACTTAGGGTTAAGTGACTTGCCCAGAGTCACACAGCTAGTAAGTATCTGCATTCAAATCCTTCTGACTTCAGAGCTGGTGCTCTATCCACTGTGCCATTTAGCTTATCTCCTCCTTTTTTTTTTTTTTCCTAACACAGAAAACTTTAAATTCTAACACAGAAAAAAATTAAAACATTCGTAGAGGCTGGGCTCTAGGAAATCCCTGAATATAATAATGGATATAAAGCACTGTGCACATCTTAAATATCAATTTGTCCTTCTCTTTTTTATTCCTAGTGCTTTGTACAAGGTAGGTGCTTAATAATTTTGAATTTATTTAAATCCCACTTGTGTTTTTATTATTGCTTTTTATGATTGAGGTGTTTGTTTTAAATAATAATTTGACAGAAAAATGAAATAATAGCTAGCATGCCGGCCTTATAATCAGGGACTCCTACATTCAAATCTCACACCAACACAAACTGTTTACTATGATCTTGGACAAAACACTGAGTATCCTATGCAACACTCTTGAGACTATGACTGGTAGAATATGTGCTGAGTTTGCCCACTATGAGATAATGAACTAGGATTCTACTGAATTGGAACGCTTGGCTGGGTTTTTATCTACAACTTAGAGGATGTGATCTCCATTAGCTAGTCCTTTTGTCTTGTTGTTTTTCAGTCATGTCTGACTCTTTGTCATTTACGGGGTTTTTTTTGGCAAAGATACTGGAGCAGTTTCCATTTCCTTCTCTAGTTCATTTTATAGATGAGGAAACTGAGGCAAACAAAATTAAATGATTTCCCCAGAATTACACAGTATCTGAAGCCAGATTTGTAATATGGTAGAATTACTGCCAATCACTATATGAGTTAATTAGATCAATATGAAAATAGTTATCAATAAATTATGTAGTGACATAATGTGTCCCTTACTACCAAGTTGTACTTCCTAAGAATACAAAGCTAACTGAATTGTCTTTAGCATGGTATTTTTTTTTTTGGCAGAACTCAGATATATAATCCAATATTTATTAGGTTCTCTTGCACACAATAGATGGTTAATTGAATGATCACTGAAGACTCAATTCATGGAAAGCTTTCTTGAATTCTTCAAAATAACTCTGAAGTTATAAGGTGAGATTTTCAGGAATAGAGGATGAACTCATGTCAAGGAACATCTTATCCTGTGCCTGCCACACATTGGGCATCTGCTTACACAAAAAATAAAAGCCTACCCATGGTTGCCTATGGAAATGTCATGTGGACACCCACACAGGGAAAGAAGGAGTTTCTCAGAATGATTTGGAAATTTAATAATCATGCAAATCACAAAATTGTACAGTTAAATGGAAATTCAGAAATCATTTTGTTCAAATTTTTCAATCCAGAAGCTTCTGGTTGTTAATGGAAGAAAAGAAAACATTTTTTATCTTGATCTCTCACCCAGATTCTACATGGCACTTTGCACATAATAGGTGCTTCAGATCTTTGTTGAATTGAATTCTCAATTCAGAATATAGATCCTTCTTTAGAATATGAACTTCTATTGGCATTGTTCCCAATATTTCCTAAAGCTTTTGTCACTGATAGGTACCCTTTCAATAAATAAAATATAATTTTTAGAAAGGCAAGCATGCCCTTTTGTCTCCTTCACTGAAGCATCAAAAAGGAGGAGAATCATTCAAATAAAAAAGTCTGGAGATTATAATTAAAGTAAATGAAATAAAATGAAATCACCAAGCTGAGCTTTTTTTTTTCCAGATAGGTATTTAATGTTGCTTGAATCAAAACACACAGAAAGTTTTATAGACCTGATTATAGCTAGAAAGAGACTGAGACACATGAAATCTACTCCCTTCATGATTTCCTTCATAAAATTCCCTGCCGCACAAATTTGACTAGTGTTTTCACTTCATAAAGGTGTCAAGTTGAGTGTAAGAAGATTTAAAAAAAAGAAAAAAATGAAATTAACTTTTTTCTCCAATAGGTAAATTTTAAATTGCAATTATCTTAACATTTCTTTTCCATATGTAATCTATTTGTATTCCCATCTACTCCAAATGCATATCGTCAGGAAGTATCTGTCTGTACAAAATCAGTCAAATTGAGAACTAAAAGTAACACAGGATCATTGCACTATATATTTGTAGGTGGAAGTGACCTTAGAAGCAAGCAATCAAGTTCATTTCTCCGATTTTACACATTTTTCTCTGAATCACAGAGAGGATAAAAGGTTTGACTAAAGTCGCACAGCAGGACTTGAACTTGGATCTTACTGACTCTAAACCTCACTTGAATTGGACCTACCATTTCAATTATGAGCAGAACACTAAAATGTCCCATGGCACAATAGACTGCTAATTCTGACTTTTTATTCAGAAGTCTATTATGAAAAGAGTTGAGCCAAATTGGGTAAACCAGGTCACAGACGCTCAGTTGAAGTAATGCTACTTGCCTGGGCAAAATTTTTGTATTTGCTGGATAAAACAAGTTTAGAAGATTAAAAAAAAAAAGCTTTCTTTCATTTCTCTTTTTTCCCCTCCCCCTCCATGAATTTTATTCTGTTTTCTTTTTCATATTAAAGTTATCCCATCTGCCTTAGATGGGTAAGTTTAAACCTAGGAGATATTTTCAACCATTACAGAATTTTAACTAGCTAAACAGCCAATGATGCCAAAAGGAAAATTCAGATTTGACACCAGATGCATTAACATATTTGCTTGAGCATCTTCTATTCCCAAATTACATGTTAATGGTTTTTAGTGCCTTGTTTCAGGAGAAATGATCTATGCTTCTCTTTGCCGTATACAAATCCTTAATTGCTTTTAGTCTTTCTCAAAGAACAATGCAACTATCCTACCCAATTTTTGGAAACAATAAGTTATAAAAACTGACCACTTTTAGTGAATTTCTTTTCTCACCCCCAATTTATCAATACTCTTGTTTCCTTTAACTCTAAATTAAACAAATTCCCTGGGCCAAACTCTGCAATTGGACTTGATCACCTACGACATCAGATTAAGGAAATGAGAAAGTAATATATATTTTATCCAAAGTGAACACAGTTTTCTCTATGGCTTGAGAAAATCATGTGTGATACATTGCAAAATTCTAAATTAAATAACCTCATGATGTCTGAATTAGGGGAACTGGGTCTTCTAAAAAAAAGGAAAAAAAATGATTTACCATCACATCTATCATAAAAAAAGGAGTAAAAAGAAAGGTCACACTCTTCCTGTTCTGACATTTTATGACTTTTCATGAGGTACTTTTATTACAAAAGACAATATTTAGACGATGTTACAGGTTGGAGAATGAAATTGATTTCTTCTTCACCAGAGGCATTTTCTTGCAACTTTATTTATTTATTTTACTATTTTATAGCAGTCTCTTATGCTTTCAGACCATATTGAAAAAGAAAAATCAGCCCATTTTCCTCAGTTTCATTGTTAGTTTTTTTTTATTAGAGAGATGTAGAAGTAATGACTTCAGTCATATGGACCTCTTACGTCTTTCTTATCAAGTTTCCTTGATACTTGTTACTGTTTCTGAAGAATTTTGAATTTTTTCATTTTTATTAAAGTTTTTTTCCCCAAAATATATACATGGTGAACAATTTTCAACATTGCCCTTCTAAAATCTTGTGCTCTGAATTTCCCCCCCTTCCTTCCCACACCCTCCCCTAGACAGCAAGTAATCCATTATGTTAAACATGTGCAAAAATTTTGAATTAAAAAAAATGATAAAATTATTTTTAAATCAAAAGATTAAACTGGTATAATATTAATATAGATAATATATCCAATGGTAATATTTTACTACTAAAAAAATAACAAAATGAATAGGACTAATTAATAGGTGACATAGTGAAAGAATATTTAATCTGTCCATGAGAATAAGGTATTTGCCAAGAGCTTTAACGCTGTACTCATTTATGTAATAAATGGATCTTGCTTATTGGAAGTTTAATAAAACACTGTCTTATCTGATGTAGAGGAGATATTGGAGAAAGAGTCCTAGATTGTAGGAGAGAACCAAAGGACCTTGGTTTAAATGTTGACTTCAACCCTTGCTATCAATGTGATTTTGGGCAAATCTCATAATTATCTTTAATTTTTAGTTTTCTCAGCTCCAAAAGGCTCTCCCAGCTCCAAATCCATGAACTATGGATAGCTTTCAAAGAGATAAATTATCGTCATTCTTTTTTATTTTCTTCCTTCTCTTAATGGTGCCTGCTTTCAAACTCCATAAAGGTTCAGCCTAGCTTCAGGATTATAATAAAACTAATTCACATAAAACACAAATGACTTATAAGTTTGTATCAAATGTAATAAAAATAGATAATAGGATGATTCAATAACATTTTAGCTACTTAATTAGCAGCACGACACAGTACATAGAGTGCTGATTTAGAAGTAAGACCTGAGTTCAAATCCTAATTTATCAGAAAAAAATTTAACAAACATTTGTGAAATGCTTACTATATACCAGGCGCAATCATAAACTCTGGTGAAACAAAGATATGCTCACAAATTAATAGGTTGTAAAAGGTTTAAGAAAACATAAGAATTTAATTTAAGCATTGAAATTTAATTTAAATGTAAGAATTTCTCTTTTATTATGGAAATGATAAGATGCCATTGGAGTTTTTTGAGTGGGAGGAGGCATGACATCTACACTTTAGGAAAACATCTGAATGAACGATGAATTAGAGTGAAATGAAAACTTGAGGAGGGCAGCTAGGTGGTACAGTGGATAGAGCACCAACCCTGAAGTCAAGAGGACCTGCTTTCAAATATGGTTTCAGACACTTAACACTTCCTGTATGACCCTGGGTGAGTCACTTAACCCTGATTGCCTCAGGGGGGGGAAAAACTTGAGGAAGAGAGATTGATGAGAATGAAAGTATAGTATTTCATGTGTGAAGTCATTATAGTATTTCATGTATGATATGACCAAAACTTTCACCAGGGCATCTACTTTATGAGTGGATAGAAGGAAAAATATACTTTGAGAAAGGCTATGAAGTTGAAAAGAAATGAGATTGGATATGTATCATGAGTATGATATTTCTTTTAAAGTGGCACCCATCAACTTACAGAAAACATTATTTTGATAAGTTGAAGACCAGCAAAAGGAAATGGAAACAAGGGATGTGAGAGAGAGAGAGAGAGAGAAGGAGAGAGAGAGAGAAGGAAAGGGAGGGAGGGAGAGAAAAGGAGAGGGAAGGAGGAAAGGGAAGAGAGAGAAAGATGTGGGGAAAAACAATGGGAGAGAGAGGGAAGGAGATGGAGGGAGAGGAGAGAGGAGACAGAGGGAGGAAAGGAAGAAGGAAGGAAGGCAGGAGGGAAGGAAGGAAGGATCAAAGGAAGGAGGGAAAGAAGAAAGAAATTTCAGGTGTCTATGAGATATGTAGGACAATAGTTTAAAAGAAAATTCACAATTTAAGACTGGAGCTAAGTAAAGAAAATAGCATTTTAGTCTCTGGTTATCTGTGAAATGAAGGTAACCTATTGAATCCCTTTCAGATCAACATGCATGAGTCTTTGTAGGAAGGAAGGAGGAAGTGTAAAGGGCAGGAACTCAGTATGATTGATTTAAGTCTACAACGAGGTGTTAACTCAGTGGAATTGATAAGTCAGTGGCTATCTAGTTTAGTATGTGAGTTCTCCAGTTCAGAATGATTGATTTAATCTTACAACAAATAATGGTTCCCTAGTGATATAACAGTTGGTTGATACTCAGTATACTCTGTTATGGGCCAGAACTCTGAAACAAGGATTCTTACAAGGTGCTAATTCATTGAGGTTGATGAGACAATGGTTATCTAGTTTAGTATGGTGATTAATAGTTCTCTAAATTCAGTATGATTGATTTAATTTTACAATAAATAATGGTTTCCTAGCAATATAATGATTGGTTTATACTCAGTGTAGAGCATATAAGCTAGGACTCGGAGCCAGAGAAGACAAGGGATCTGGAGGCTGGAGCTCAAGCTCTCAGAGCCAAGGAGAGACAGATGCAGTCCATCTTCAGTCAGGCTCCTAGTGGCTGGCCTCCTGCACTTCCCCCATTGAGACCAAGGCCTGTCTGAAAGGGTCTCCAGAAATCTGCCCAGCCCCAGAAAAAAGAAATATATTGTCAAGGAAATAATAAAGGTTTTGGGCTTTATCACTTGGCTGTTCTCATAGTGATTACTCTACTGAAAAGAAGGCTACTCCAAGACCTCTAGAAAACCAAACAAGAACATTACAATACTGTAATGATGTAATTGTAATAGAGTGGGACAAACTCAGTCAGAGAGAGATTTCAAGATAGAGACCATCCTGGTGGCTCTCTTGCCTCCTGCACTGAAACTAAAACCTGTTCTGGAGGGCTTCCAGGAAGCTAGCTAGACAGACTGTGAAAGCAATAATAAAGATTTTGGACTTTATTCCTGACTATTCTCGTGGTGATTACTCTACTGAAATGAAGACTGGTCCCAAGACCTCCAGAAAGCACACAAGAACACTATAAGAAGGAAGGAAGGAGGGAAGGAGGGAAGGAAGGAGTGAAGGAAGGAGGGAAGGAAGGAGGGAAGGAAGGAAGGAAGGAGGGAAGGAAGGAGGGAGGGAGGGAAGGAAGGAAGGAAGGAAGGAAGGAAGGAAGGAAAGAAGGAAGGAAGAAAGGAGGGAGGGAAGAAGGGAAGAAAGGAGGGAAGGAGGGAAGGAGAGAAGGAGGGAAGGAAGGAAGGAGGAAAAGAAGGAAGGAAAGAAGGAAGGAAGGAAGGAAGAAAGGAAGAAAGGAAGGAGGGAAGGGAGGAGCAGAAGAAAAGGAGGGAGGGAGGGAAAGAAGGAAGGAAGGAAGAAGGGAGGAGCAGAAGAAAAGGAGGGAGGGAGGGAAATGAAGTAGGGAGGGAGGGAAATGAAGTAGGGAGGAAGGAATAGCACTGCCCAGCTGGAACTGATCCCTATTGGAATCCCTATTTGGATCCCTATTGGAACAGCTAACATTACTCAAAAATTGTTTTTTGTCCTTCATTCTCAAAGAAGGTTAATATTGTCAAGAAGGCAATGTCTATTATTGTTCTATAAGAAATAATTAACAGGATGATTTCAGAGAAACTTACATGAACTGATGCTAAGTGAAGTGAAAAGAACCAGGAGAACATTGTACATAGCAACAGCAAGTTTATATGATGATCAGTTCTGATGGATGTGGCTCTTTTCAACAATGAGATGACACAGGCCACTTGCAATGGTGTTGTGATGAAGAACCACCTAGAGAGAGAGTATGAATCACAAAAAAGTATTTTCACTGTTGTGTTGCTGTTTGCTTGCATTTTGCTTTCTTTCTCATTTGTTTTCCTTTTTGATTTGATTTTTCTTGTGCAGCATGACTGTGGAAATATATGCAGAAGAAGTTCATGTTTAATCTATATTGGATTGCTTGTTGTCTAGAGAAGGTGGTGGGAGCAGGGAGGGAGGAAAAAAAAACTTTGAAACAACATTTTGAAGATGAATATTGATAATTATCTATGCATGTGTTTTAAAACTAAAAAAAGCTTTTTCTTCTTCTTCTTCTTCTTCTTTTTTTTTTTTTTTAAAAGAAGGTGATGTCCTATCTTACAAGTAAATTAGATTTAAGTGAAGTAGGGCTGTTCAAGATCACCAGCTTCATTCCATCCTTTGGAACCTTCTGGATACACATAGGGAATCGTATCCTTACTTGAGGATGCCTGAGGATAGAAAATTCATTTTTGGTTGTTGAAATCTCACAAGATATCTTGATGTTTAGGGCTAGATTTCCTTTTTTAACCATCATACTTTAAATCCAAATGCTCTGGCTCTCATTGTTTGACCAACAATATATTTCAGCCCAAGTTTCACTTGGTCACTGTTTGGGTTTTGATGGCTGAGCTCAAAGGGGGAAACTATATTTGGAGTTTCCTATAATATTGAAATCATGGGTCTAGGCCACTTTATAGTTATAGATGTGTGTGTGTATATAGATACACATACATGTATAGAGGAAAACATCTATCCATATCCATGTACAATATGTATGATTTTATTTTTGGGTGCACCTATATATATATATATATATATATATATATGTATATACATACATATGTATGTACATATACACACATATATCAATAGAGATCAATATTCCTACTTGAACATTGTTCCTAATTTTCCTATGGAAAAAAGAAGTCTTTCTTTTTGCTTCTTATTATGTCACTTCAATTTCACTCTTTCCTCCACCTACTTTCCTGCTACCTCCCATACCATGGCTTCCTCCTCATAAAATAAAATAAAATATATCATAGCATCTATGTAATATGGCCAGAAACTGAGGGAAATTAATTTTATTTCAAAACTTTCCCAGCATCCTGGCTAAAGTGAGGTTTAAAATAATAAAACTGAAATGATGGGAGAGATAGTTTTTGAAATGTTTTAAAATAAATATAAGCAATCTCAAGATATTTACAATGAGAGGGGAGGATGCCTACTTTGAATAGGGCTCTCAATAGCTTTAGGGGTAGATAGATAGTGAAATGGATAGAGTACTCAGCCTGGTGTTAGAAAGCCCTGAGTTCAAATCTGTGCTTAGACAGCTTCTATCTTTGGGACTGGGCAAATCACTTAATTCTTTTTGCTTCAATCTCCTCATCTGTAAAATAAGCTGGAAAAGGAAATGGCATACCACTCCAGTATCTTTGACAAGAAAACTCCAATTGGGGTCCCATGGAGAATCAGACAGGACTAAAAATAACCAAATGACAACTCCTTTGCCTTAAATCTGCAAAGGATCTGGATCATTTAGGTTATTTCCACTTGTGCTATTCTAGGGTAGCTAGAGTTGCATGTCTTTTTAACGAGATGAACTTTATTTATTTACAGAGAATAAAATATTTTATTCATTGAGATAGGGATATTAGGTTAAAAGTGATGTTTGTGATAATCCAAAGTAAACAAGTCACTTAGTTGTACATGTTTTGTTTAGTTTAGTTTTGTTTTTAACAAATAATATTTATTAAAAACTATATCAGGATCTGAAAGGAAAAAATGTGAGAATCTCAGACAAAACTGTATTTACTTAATGAACAGCAGAGCAGTAACATTATTATTCATGAAATTTCTTCTTGAAGGATATTCTAATTAAAGTGTGTGCTAGACTTCTTGAATTCCAGTTGTGGGGGTGAAGGAGGGGGAACAGAATCACAAACCTACTTTTCATATAAATATCTTTGTACTCATTAGGAATAATCATTGAAATAATTTCTTAAATTGAAGGAATGTGTTATAGTTAAGGGAGCTTGGGTTAAACAGTGGGTTGTTAAGAAAAGGCGATTTTTGTTCTTATCACATTTCTGAATCTATGTGCACTTTCCTTCTCAATAGAGCTAAATTTTATCTATGAAAGGATGAATGATTTTTTCCCTTGGCAGCATGCACTCCAAAAAACACTGCACCTAAAGTTATTTTCTTACACTTACCTCTTCCTAATCTATCAAACTGATCAAAAGTTTTAGTAATACTTTCATTCTTTCAAGCTTAAAGCTGAGACAGAATGTATGGAGTATGGACAGTGATGGAACTGAATAAACCTAGCATTTGAATTCTGCTTCCAATGTAGACTAGGTTGTTTGTGAGTCTTATGATAAACAATGACAAATATTCTTGAAGTTGAGAGTTTATGAAATCAGAGGCAGTGTTGTTTATTAGAAGAGTACAGAATTTTAAGTTAGGAGAAAGAAAAGGTCAAATCCTGTGTTTGACTTAAGAGCTGCATGGTCAGGTCCAAGTCACATAATTTCTAATTCAATGGCTCTTCATTTTAACATGGAAATAATAATATTTACAAAGCAAATTTCATACGGTTATTGTGAAAATTGAATGAGATAAAGTATAGAAAGGGTTTTGCAAATGTTATGACATTAAATAAATGCCTACTGGTCTATGTTCATGGGTTAAGGCTGAAGCCAAAAGAGTTGTGAAATATGCAGAGATTCATCTCTAATTTATGTATACTGGTTTGTCTCCTAGGAGATTTTCTTTAACCCAGAGCTATAACTGGGAATTATGATACCTAGCAACAATCATTTGATGTAGATATAGGGATTGATGGGGGTGAGGATGGTGGTGGTGGTAATAATAAAAAGCATGAGATAAGGTCCCTAAGATATGCTAAGTCTGGTGATTTCTGCCATCACCATTCATTATGGGTATCAGGTGACATATGGGACTTCAGGCTCAATAGCATGGAAATTGTGGATAATCATGTATATAGGGGAAAATAGATCTAGAGAAATGGCTGTAACAGCAATGGTGTTCTTGAGCCTTGGGGTAAAGAATGGAAGGCAACAGGAAAAGGAAAGGGAGATAAAAGAGGGAGGGGCCAAGAGGAGGAATTTTGAGAAGAAAAGGGAGGGGAATGAGGAAAGGGAAACATTTCTGGCTTATGATGCATGCTGCACAGAGCTGCAAATAAAATCATCATAAATCAGAGAGCTTACCACATAAATTCCTTTTCTCAAGTATCTTTGGTGGCTCCCTGTAGCTCTAGGATAAAATACAAATTGCTACACTTGGCATTTAAAGTCTTTCAAAATCAAGCTCCAGTTACCTACTATGTCAGCTTTATTTTTCCTTATTCCTTAC